>NW_025953800.1:0-173938 GCF_022578515.1 Annulohypoxylon truncatum | reverse complement strand
TATATTTTATTATTTTCTCCTAAATTTAAAATAAATTTTTATTTTTATTATTTAATTTTAATTATATTTACTTGGCCTATCTTTAGTGAACAGCCCCCCCCCCCCCCCCCCCCGACACATATTCAGAAAATCATACCTCTCCGTCTATCATGAGGATAGCTCGTGCAGGATCAAGGTGAGCTTTGAAGTGGATACGCGCTGATGGCGAAGAGCCCGAAATGTCTACGCGAGTCGCAACAAAATATACCTAGATCATAAGGTTCCTCTACTGTAGATTTATCTGAGTTTCTATGTAGTAGGTACCTGGGCATTCTGCCTATGAGTTTACTTGTAGATCTTAGGCAATGCACCGACTTTCAGGTTGGCGACTAATATAATAAGAAGTCCCCAACAAGCTGCATAAACCTCTCACGGTCCTCCCACATAGCCGTATGACTTGAGTTCTCAAGCGTCACCCACTTGACCTTATTGATCGTCCTGAAGAACGGCTCAACCACGAAATCCATGACTTCGTCATACCTCCCATTGAGAAGCAACGTCTCGGCCTGGATCTTATGCGCGTCTTTCCAGCCCTCCCAATCCTTAAGTGATCCGACAGTATCGAACTCGGAATGTCCTTGCCTATATGTAGGGTTAATTACACGTGCGATCACACCACAACTAGAGAAGACGGGACCCGAGGAATTTCACATGGGAGAGCAGGCAACCTCGCTACCTACCTATAAAAGAGAAGAAAAAAAAAAAAAAAAAGAGAGAGAGAGGTAGGATGAACTCACATAGTCGCATACGCCGTCGAATCATCCCTAATATTCGTAAAAGTCCGCATAATCGGCTCCGGCAGCGGATCAAGCCTGCACACGAACCTCTTCATGAACACCGCCGCCGCGCCCCTGAACTCCGCGCTCTCATGATCACCCTTAGCATCGCACTCCCTCAACACGCGCCCGACCTCCTCCGGCAGCTCCGCGAGCCGGAGCTTACAAGCCCGCTTATACAACGGCATGCTCGCAGGCGCGCCGCTAAGCACCAGCCTCCTCAGCCCCCGCGGCCCGCGCGCCGCGTACGCGCTGCCCAGCATGCCGCCCCAGCTCTGGCCCAAGACATGGAACCCGGATTCCCTTAGTTGCAGGTGGTCGACGAGCTCGTCCAGCTGCTTGATAAACAGGTCGAAGGTCCAGAAGGACTCGTCGCCGGCCTTCTCGCGCAGCCGCGTCGAGCGCCCGCACCCGATCTGATCGTACAGAATGAGCGGGATGCCGCGCGATTCGGTTAGGTCGATCAATGCTTCGAGGTAGTCGTGGCCGGACCCCGGGCCCCCGTGCAGCGTGATGAGGGGGGCCGGGGAGGACGGGGATAGCGTCCCGACGATCTTGTACCATGTCTTGCACGGCTTACCCGCGCCTGGGGCGTCGAAGGGGAGCTCGGACTCGGTTGTGGGGGGTGACGACATCCTCTAGGACCTTGTTTCACTTTTTTTTCCTTTTTTTTCTCCGGCTCTGTAGGGCTGAGCTTGGCTGGGCTGGGCTGGGCGGTGAGAGAATAAGGGATTGGGGAGGTTTGAGTGGTTCGTGGTTAGATTAAACTACTGTGCGAGGACACGAATTGGGGAAGCCTGGGGAATAAAAAACGGTAGCTATCATGTGGGGAAGTGAGGTGAGACGATCGCTGGAAGAGTCGGAGTTAGGTAAAGTCTCCATGCGTTTGCTTTCGTCGGTAATTCGGCCTATCACGCTTGTGATTTTCTTCGGTATGGGTACATAAAATATGTGATGGTTGGACCGGCGATGTGACTCTCCGAACCAGAGATTCGATTAACGGTCCAATTATCCAGTCGGTGAGTCGCATTGGCGGACCCGCATGTATGTGAGCAGTAAGACATAGCACATCGCAGACCGAGCCCATCTCTTAGTTAGATTGGTCGCGTAGCGATGTTGAGAATTGTTACCCGTTTCGAGCCTCCGCTATCCGACCTATATCTTATCATTGGCTTGTCTAGGTACGTCCAGATGTCGTATTGGGGGCTATGTATGTGAGGTAATAACTTATTCCCCGCTATTCCTAGGGATGATGCAGAGTTGCGCCGTAGGGCTCTGTCGGTCAGGGGTATTCATCCCGTATTACATATCACCGCCGACTTGTCAGGTAACACAGGACTGCAGCCAATCACATCTGGGACGCGTTTGACTGCATGAGATATATTAAAACATCCCACGTCTATCCACCGGAGCACGGATCAGAGACAATTCACGGAATCCCAATTGGGCGCCGTTTAGGACTTCACGGGTGTAAGATCAGGGAAATCCATTTCCACAGACCAATCCAGACTATCTACTCCCATGTACTACGACGCTCACATAAGCAGTGAACTTATTCTATGTCTTTGTTGTGCGGCTTAGCCTTCGGCTTATTGCGTTCGAATGGCCCCGGCCGGTATGTGTAATTCCCGGCGATGAGCAGTCTCTGACGTGCCCAGTTGTCAAAGCTCTCCCACTTCGTGCATGTTGTCGTAGCGTCCAGCCTCTGTTCCTTGCCATCAAGCGAAGTCTCTCCATCAACCCACTCGAATGTTGTTATTGCAGTGTTCGCATGGCACATTACAGCCTGACGAAGGACGTTGATACAGTGATCTGAAATATAGTGAGCCTTGAAGTAACTGCCAGGTAACGTCCGTTATCGAACGGGGGCTTGGGAAGAAATACCAGAGTGTGCTTTTCCAAGATGATCGAAGTACGGAGAGTCACGATACTTTGGCTCGTAATAATCCCAATGTACCACCATCCGTAGGTTATTCAAACAGTGGAGATGATGGTAGACGCCCATTGACCCGATATAATCACCGCCGTTCACCTGGACCATGTTCGTCTTATTGATGCCGAGGATATCTAGTTCATCGCCTGTGACTCTGATATTGATAGCTTGAGAGACTTAGTAGAAAACGCCGATGGTTGTTGTGTTATGATACTCACCATGCAGTAAGTCGTCCCATGCATCGTCCAATTCATCGGAGGGATCTTGGTCCCAGGGAGATCCCGGAGGAAACCATTCAGGTCTGTCCTCATATCGTAGGATATCTCCCATTAAAGCTTTCCACCGTGTCAGTGAATTTTCAGCAGTAGCAAGAGGGGTTTCGTACGTAAAACATAGTCCGACATCCCATTCGACGGTTGTATGGAAAACCTCAGCGCGATATCGACTGTTAATGCGACGGCAATATACAGTAGCAAGACTAATATCGCCAAGGAAAGAGCGTGGCCCCGCAGCCACGACCGTATTGGCAACCAACCATCTTTTTGGTCGCCCGAGACATCACTTGAATTAATGACGTTCTCTTCGATAGAGTGACGAAGAAGAGGATCTCGAGATTCCTGTGAATGTTTCTCCATAGCGTCAAATCGTGAGTCGACACGGAACTCTAATGAACCAAGGTGTTATCGTCGAGAAAATCGATACTTGGGGTCGTAATGACCTAGGTAGGGGAGCAAAGGGAGGAGATCGGCTGACCACAGGTTGATGCCGGTGGTATGACGCGAATGGAAGTGTAGTATCTGGACCTCGATAGACCTGCATGCATGTGGCGTGGAATGGAGCATCTTTGCTCTGCAACTACTTTAACCTTAGCCTGTTACCAAGTGCCGAGCCTTTGGATACTACCCACGACGTAGGGTAACAGGATTTTGATATGCGGACCTGAAACCTACGAACCTATCTTACGGTGAAGCTAACAACCCCCCTTTTTTCCGTCAGTGGGTCCGATCACACCTCGATATGCACGAATCCGCTAGTTGTGATATGTATATCGAAATACATCATCGCTGCTTACACTAGTCAGGACTAGTAGGACTAGGTACCTGGATAGGACTTGCTTTCCTAGCACTGCCATGAACATAAGAGCACGTAGTTCCCACGGAGTGAAACGGCGTAGCAATATTCTTCAGCGTCCTTCACTATACTTAGATCTCAGTGGAACTTCAGCCCTACTAGCAACCATCGTCAGCATAGAAACACGAAAATGCTCTACAAGACAGTTCTCTTTGCCTTCCTAGGCTTTACCGGCATTGCCTCCTCCATGGTTCTAGGTACTTACTCCTTCCATGATCCAACCTGATCTCGTTGTCATGGGAGTTACTAACAACAGGTCTAGGAAACCGAGAGTCTGGCCTCAGCAATCCTGTCGAAGCCAGGACCCCACCGTCTATCATTGCCATTACGGACGTTGTGGATGAGGATGACGAGTAAACTTGGCGAGCTAGCTGTATATACGATATCACACCGCGAGGCATGACGCTAGCCACGAGAGTCATGATTGTGGATAGGACCGTGTGGGTACTGAAGGACTATCTTTCTGTTGAGACATAGCTGCGTTGTCGGATCATATTGAGATATGATAAAATGGATATATGAATACCCCGAATATCTATACGTATATCTTGACGTGATTTGGCTTTAAATACCGGGGATGTATGCATCGGGAAAGGAGATCTTCGAGCAGAAAGCTTAGCTTGATTTATCACGGCAGTTGGTTGCTAGCCGACGACTAACCATGAACAGGGGCAGGGGAAAATGAAGTGACTCCTTGCAATGTGAATTTGAGATCTGAATGGTCGAGAAACGCATTTATGCCGAAACGCATATCTCCGTTGAAGATTAGATGGTACATTTACCGCGAATGGGAATAACCAGGGGAGTTGGGAAGATCTATCTGATATAAGACTAGGGGCGGGGTTACATAAGAAAGGGGTCGCGAATTATATGGAGTCTAGCCTAGAAGAGCTGCCAATGTGCTGTTTTGGAATCACCCATGGACCGATTGGGAGATGCTGGTTCAAGGTACCCGGTGGAAACGCATTCGGATCCCTTGCGAAGACCACCTCCATAGTACATACACTATCTACTGAGGAGTATGAAAAGTCTCTATATCAAGTAACGTACCGTGATTAAGCTACGAACCCTGAAAATGGATCCTGTCGGCCTCTAATGCACGTCGGCACGGTGGGCCAAGAAAATGTTGACGATAAAGTAGAAAGTGGCGGGGTTGACGAGATGACCATACGACGACACCTGCTGCCGTGTCTGTAGCCCATAGGCCCTCAACGTCGCCGACGACGATGTCGATCTGAAGGTGTGATTATTGAGTAAACGAGAGAAGAAGTGATGATTAAGTGCCCATGTGACGTAGATCGGGGATACTGTGGATCTTGTAAGATTCTCTTCAAAGGACTCCTGGACATCGCCGGCGTCGTAATATTGGCGAGGTGACGCTTACCAGCTAGCGTTACATCGGCTATGCATGCTGACCCGTTATGCAGCAACAGGGCAACGAAAGCCCTGGAAGTTTTGTTGTTACAGACAATATAGGCGGCGAGCTGCTAACCAATGGCTGCTTGGCATCGACATGTCTCATTACGGCGGCAAGATTCAACCCCGCGATCAACGCAAGCCACCTAAGCACTTTGTCTAACGAGGTCAGCTTACGTTTCGGAGCAAGACCTCTCGTACAAGCTCACGTAAGTTTCTTCTTGGATGAATTCTACCAGCTGATTGGCTTCTGTAGCTCAGACATAAAAAGGCGCAGGTACTTACCTAGCCTACTTATGTTCAGAAATTGCCTAGCTGACGAAAAGCTCCAAAGTAGGATGCCGATTACCGGGCATCTAAAGTGCTGTCCAATGAATCTAGAGCATCGTTAATGGCTTCTGTAACCTGAGACATGGCTAGAACAAGTCCTAAGCAATAGCCGAACGAATTGAGATCAAATTATTTCATTATATGTGCAGATATCCAATAAATACATTGGCGCTCGCCAAGCTAAACCTCCCTAATAGGGCCTTTGAAATGATGTCTCGCCCTCACAACGTACCAAACAACGCTGAACACGAGCACAGCCCCATACACCACCACGCTCCAATTCAGCTCCTCGGGGTCGGGGTTATTGGACTGGGGCCAGAAGGACCAGAACAGCAAGAACAAGGTATACACGCACGCAAAAGCGTTGTTGATAGTGCCGAAAGGCTCCGGTAGCTTCCAGGGGCCCCAGAACAGCTGGTCCGCGTTTCTGGGATCCTCGTCGGCGCCCGCGACGTAGGGCTGGAAAGCGCCCGTGCACCGGCGCCAGAGAAGCAGGCCGCACGCTAGGAGGTACGAGGAGTATATGGCGGCGAGCAGGAGGGATAGCAGGGCGGACAGGACGACGGAGGAGCCGAGCACGATAAGTGAAATTAGGACCGTGATGGCCATAGTGCAGATGATAGCGTAGACGGGAAGCGAGTTTTTGTTGAGCTAGTAGTAAAACAGGTTAGTAAAAACGGGTGAGCTAAACGAGGGCGGGGGGAAGGGGATAGCTAGCTGCCGCTGGCATTACCGCGTACCTTGACCAAATAGCTATCGAAAGGCAACCCCTTATCCCGCGCGAACGACCACATCATGCGCGACGCAGACGCGTAGGTACTAATAGAGCTCGCGACGGCGAGGACCAGCACGACGCCGGCCATGATACAAGCACCCGTCGTCGACTTAACAGCGGACTCGAAGATCTGCAGGAAGGGGTAGAACATAGTATCAGCAGCAGCCACAGCAGCGGGCACATCGCTAATACAGAACAGCAGGGCGATGACCATGGCGAAGCCGAGCGCGCCGTTGATGAAGATGGTGTAGATGAGGGCGCGTGGCACGACGACGTTGGCCTGGCGCACCTCCTCGGACATGTGCACGGCGCAGTCGGCGCCGGTAAGCGTGCTCGCGACGGTCGGCACGCCGACGAGGAAGGCGACCCCTTGTGTCGGCCATCCGCCGTTGTTGCTGAACGTCGTGAACACCTCCGCGGGAGTGTTGTGCGGCGCGAAGTAGACCAGCGGGACCAGCACGCCGAAGAAGCCCGCCAGGTGCAGGATGAGCACGGCGCCTTCGAACTTGGCTAGCGCGCGCCCCGTCGTCGAGTTGACTAAGACTGAGAATACTGCCGCGGCCCACATGATCAGCACCGTGTGCCATGCTATGGCGACGTAGGTCGGTCGCGCTAGGACGATGATGCCCTGGATGATGGTCGCGACGGAGTAGCTAGTGGTGATGGCTATGACCTGCCATGCCAGCGTCGTAAGCCAAGCTGTCAAGTAAGATAGAAAATTGGCGCATGAGTCCGGCGCCATCATGGCGACCCAGTGATCTGTAAGTCAGTGCATCGTTTAGCGTATATTCCATTTTCTATAGTAGATGAAGTCCTGCGTGAAAAGTGAGAAAGCTGTTAGGAAGCCTTACATTGTCCACCGGCAGTCGGAGCTATCGAAGCCAGCTCGGCTACCGTTGCGTAAACTGAGGTGACGCCGACCCAGCCGATGAGGAAAGCCCATATCACGCCTCCGGGGCCGTTGTTAAGAAACGTAGGCACGGATGTCACTAGAATGCCTTCCCAGGATAGTAAGACGGTGCAGGATAGTCCCAAACTCGACATGAAACCGAAGCTACGATTGAGAAGCGGGCGCTTCCCGAGCCGCCTCAAGGTGGTATCGTCGCGGGACGAGTGGTAGTTACCACCGGAGAAATCGGAGAAGGAGAGGAGGGTGTCGCCATTGTTCTGAGATGCGACGCGCAGCTCGATAGATTCCTTTGACTTGCCTGCGATATCCATCATTGCTGGAATCGAAGTCGAAGTCTACCTCAAAGCGACGACGACTAGCGAAAATGCGACGGTCACAGCATGAACGATGATGGAAATTTTGGTGTTTGGGGTAAGACAAAGCTAATGATTTGAGGAATAATTCGAGAAGGCGATCGGATGTCAGCAAGCAGGTTAAGGTAACGTCCAAGATTCGGTGGCTGAGGGTGCTGTCGCAGTCATTAGAACTGCGCTATCCCTGCTCGGGTTTGCTGCAGGTCAGCCGTTGTGAGAGGAAGCTCCAAGCTCCTCTCCAGGGCATGGAATCAATAATACTCGGTGTTCGTCAACATTTGTCTCAGCACGGGTTGGTTCGCCCGTAAGTCCACCTGCTTCAGGGTCTTTAAGCGAACGTAGACCTGAAAGTAAGGCTTCAAGGTTAGATGCGACGCGACGTAAACATCGCTTCTAGACATCTAGGTATCTATCCGCTGAGCCTCGTGCGTGCTGAAGAAGGCTACGGTGCGGATATACGAACAGAGAGAAGAGCATGGCTATTTCGGCCCGGCTCCTTTCTCACTACGACCTTCCACGATAGCGCCATACGTTTTCGCTGCATGGGGACCGTGGAAGTGAAAACGCCGCCCTTGCCATTGGGGGGTTTTCGAGGGTTACATGGGTTAAAGATTGGTTGAAGGATTTTGGAAAGTAACGTGGATCAGTGTCTTGATTGGTGATGATTGGTGGCGGGGGAGCTGTAAGAAGCATGAAGAGTCCTAACAGCGCCGCAGTGTTGCGTCTTCGGCTATCCACTATAAGACGTATATCATCCCATCCGTCCCACCCGTCCACCTTTTCAGCCCGATGTTGTGCTCCCCCACATATTGCCGGGGCCGCATGCCGTCGACTAGTATTTTAACTAGTATTTTAGAAGCGCATAAGCCTTTGCTTAACTTGCCCTTCAACCCACTTCACGCACGTAAGGTTATGTATGTGATGTGTTCCGCATTTATTGACATTTTAATTTGTTGAAATATACTGATAGGTTGAGTCTTCGCGACAAGAGGAGATATCGAGATTGTCCTGCGGTTGTTACATGAAAGGAACATGAGGGATTCGATTCGGCGAGGAGCTAGCGATACTCGCTAAGTAGTACCTAGCGGAAATATTCTTGGCTATCGAGCCGCACATTTGGGGTCCCCTTTTAGGCCTGCGATACCGTCGTCTTTTTCCTGGAGCAGCTCCGGGTAACCAAGATTTTAAAGAGTATTTCTCAACACTCCTGTAGCGATTAGTTGAGATAAAGACCCATAAATGGGGGAAGTCCTAAGTAAGATTAGACATTGCTGTGCCAATAAATCGTCGCGAAGTCTGTCAGAGTTTGTCATTATTCATCGAATTGGCTGGCGATTCCACACAGGTAAAGCCAACTTAGTAGAGCAAGTATCGCGATCAATAAAGCCCACCCACTTTTTAATAAGCTATTATTCATTAAGAGCACTGCATTCTATGTAATATCTTGACGCTGAAGCATAGTACTTATTTAATAAGTTGAATGATGAAGCATGCCGTATATGATCCAAACATTTCCGTTTTGAGCTTTCCAGGCGAAGCTTAACCCATGGCCCAAACCAGTCGCTTAATGAACGTTAACATCAGGTTTCCAATTCCCCACGCCGCGTTCAGTCATCATGAAAACCTTCAATAAAAATCCGACCAATCGTACCACATGTGTCATATGATCCAACATGACCCTCAATGGTCTCGTGTTACCCGGACACTTATACATCTAACATACTCTTGATTTGTTGCGGAGGCACGTTCGTGGATTGGCCACTATTAGTGCTCGAGCTTCTCTCGCTCGTGCCTGGGCGCCGAGTTTGCTCATTAGATACTTCCGTGCCTCTGCCCCTACCGGCAGAAACTTCAGGATTTGCGCCTGGGAATAGGAGGCCAGCCGCCATCTGCATCGTACGCTCGGACCTTCGCGTGTCCGATTTGCCCCCATAAGGTGTATACGGTGGCGGAGCAGCTACCCCACGGATGCTACTGTGGATGCTATTTGTGCGCCGCATTTCGTTCATCTCTATCGCGTTCGTGCGAGTGGGGTTCGATTCTGCTTCAGCTTCAGCTTCCGCGGCCCTCCGCTCTGCGAGGATTTCGACCTGTCTTGCAGTTGGTCGTCCGCCTCCGACTTCTCGTACGTTCCGCATGATGCGATCACGCATGCTTTCTGTTGGTACCTCGCCATTAACACGGCGCCACCAAGCGGGCTTGCGAACAAAGCCGAGTTCCTGGTCAATAGCCTGTCCTCGTTCTCGTCGCTGGCGCGAAAGCTCACGATCCTCATTCGGGCGCATAAACCCGGCGATAACCTGAATAATGATGATCAGGAGGGTCGGCGCGTATCCTCCAAGGTACATCGCAAGAAGATTAGTTCCGACTTTCAGAGGCGACAAGTAGAATTCCCAGGCGCACAGACCCTGGTATGCCACAACGGCCAACGAAAGTGGAACCATTAAAGTAAATCGGAATGGCATATATCCCAAAAATCCGATGATACGGTTAAAGAATCCACGATTACGAGGTTCGTAGTGTCGAATAGAATGCCAGAGAGACACCATAATCGTGAACCAACAAACGAAGAGGCAGAACGTTGCCGCTTTGAAACGTCCATCCGTAGCAGCTGGTATCGCATTCTCTACCGCCTGTTCAGCAGAGCGCTGAAGCTCAATCTTACCCCAGTTTCTTGGGATAACCAAAAAGAAGTTCTACATCACGGCAACTATTAGTACAAGGCTTTCCTTGTCTAGAATACGTGTTTTAACATTGACTTACCAGCCATAACCAGAGATAGAACCACAACGGCAGCCAGAATTCGAACATCCCTCTCTTATCATTCTGCTGGAGGACAAAAGGGTTGGGGTCGATGTATTGGCGTTCCATCCAACTACCCCAATGTCGCACTCCCTCCCAAACAACCGCCATAACACCCATTTGCATGAGGAACCAGAAGAAGACATTCAGGACGAGAGGAAGCTCGACGACACGATATCGATCGACGTCAATGCCGGTGAAAAGGCCGACAAGAGCGGTGGTGCAGACGAAGATTGACCAGTACCATTGCCATCTCCTTCCAATCGGATAGAATCTCTTTTCCGCCGGAAGATGTAGTTCTCCATGTTTCTTCAGATTTACGAATACGAATATTAGACATAGAGCAAAGGCCGCCGCAAACCCAATTCCGGCACGCGCTCGATTCCCAATAGGCTGCGTTGCTAGATAACACCAAGTACTATTAAGAAAGGTGCCATTGGGTAAGAGTCCGACCGGAGTATAAGGCGAATCAACGAGGAAACACCACGATCCATTGGATAGCGTACTATTCGTAGGATAATATGTATAGTTCCAGAAATCGAGCGTCGTCAAGTTGAAATGTATACCACTGATTACGGTGTCGGTTGAGTTGTCGCCTTGCGGGAAGCTCAAAATATCGCGTAAATCGATGAGAGTCATGGCTTCGTCGGATAGCCCGCGCGCGGGGTCGTCTTCTATATTGTTCTCTAGGCACGACGAAACGAGATATTCGATATACAGTCGTGACGAGGTTAAGATATTGGAACCATTGCTAGATGACTAGACGCGCGGCGAACGGAGGGAAGGAGGAAAAGGAAAGGGAAGAGTTAAAAATCGCGAGGTTGCGGAGGTGGAGTTGCACGGTTGACTGAATCCGGAGCTTCGGATCACATTGCAATAGAAGTTTTCCCAAAAGTCGCTCAATCAGCAGGCCATCTCCACTTAATCGCTCCCCGATAACAGAAAACGGTGCGGTGAGTGGAGCGATAACGGTAAGCGACGTCATCCCGAAATGCCGAGAAGCACTAGCGGGTACGTAGATTATTTTCCATTTTCGGTTCAATATTTACATAAGCCAGCTGAGCGCCAGGTGACACGGCAACAGTCTATTCTGCTTAGTTCAGCTCATCCATGTTCATAATTCCGAGTTATGCAGTTTCATTCTCCAGGGAATGTCTCGGTTGGATTGACATAAGCATCGCACAATCCACTCTTACAGAACCAATCCTGGAGTGAATTGAACACTAGAATTGTTCAGATTCATCAGATTGCCCATATCAATTTAGCCTACAAAGGGAGTCCAATTGCTTTTTATAGAAGCAAGGGATTGGCGGACCATTCAAAGCGCAGCATCATGGGGAATGGAGGTTGAATCTAGACTTGGATACGAATGCCGGGGTACAGCTCCAGAAGAACCAAGCCAAGACTCTTGGCTCGTCCATCGTCAATCCAGGCACGATCAATCAAGACACGATTCCCTCGTTTAATTCCTGATGACACCTCAACTTTTCAATCGATCCCTATGGCATCAATTCCCCTTTCCTCACCACCATACGAAAGGACAATTGCGCAATAAGCTATGCGGTCGAGCGATGTGATATTGTCGGCGTCCTTGGTAACCGGGAGTGTACTCGCTAGCTGTCCCAAATATTCGAGTTACTCCCTGTCGCGAAACCCACCTCTCTCGCTCGGTGCTTACAAGCTCGCCTACCAGCGACCTGCTCCAGAATGTCGAACCTTCAACTCAACCCTAATCGAAGACGCCATTAGTCAAACGAAAGAAGCGATATACGATGAAGACTTGTTTCGTCTTTTCGAGAACACTTATCCGAATACACTCGATACGGCAATAAAATGGCGGGGGTTCGCAGCCAACAACTCGGAGGAAGAGTTGGCTTTTGTGATTACTGGCGACATCGATGCCATGTGGATTCGTGACTCGGCGAACCAGATAGCGCCATATAAATCGGTGTTGAAGAGTGCGACAAGCGACATCGCCTCGCTATTCCGTGGGGTCATCAATATGCAGGCACGATATTTGATTATATCGCCTTATTGTAACGCCTTTCAACCGCCGCCCGAGGCGAACATAACCACTGAGCCGAATACCGCCACGTACTCTGTTACGCCACCATACGACAGAAGCATAGTCTTTACTTGCAACTTCGAGCTCGACGACTTTGGGGGCTTCTTGCAACTCTCGCATGATTACTATAATGCAACGGGGGACTTGGACTTCTTTGGGAAGTTCCAATGGATATCGGCAGTGCAGTCTATTCTTGCTGCGTCAGAGGCTGTGCGAAAGCCTACGTATGGTCCAGACGGCAAATGGATCCCGCCAGCATACTCTTTCCAATCCTTAACTATGTCTGCTTCGGGTACATTGGGCAACAACGGAATGGGAGCCCCTGTGAACGACACGGGCCTGGTGCGGTCCCCTTTCCGCCCAAGTGACGACTCTGCCATGTTCGACTTCAACATTCCGGCAAACATGATGCTCTCTAGATATCTCGAGTCGACGTCGCAAATCATGGAACGGCTCCCAAACGCTCCTAAAGGTCTCGCGCGGGAGATGAAAGACATGGCCACCGAAATCAGGGAAGCCATCAATCAATGGGGCATTGTGAGTGCGCCAAACGGTCAGAAGATATTTGCGTATGAGGTTGATGGGTTCGGCGGTCAAAACTTGATGGACGATGCGAATATCCCGTCCCTCCTTTCGGCGCCATTCCTGGGGTACTTGGATAAGAATGACACCGTTTACCAGAACACGCGTGCTTTTGTCCTAAGCAGAAGCAACCCGTGGTGGTGCGTTGGCCCCTATCTCAACGCCGTCGGCTCGCCGCACATACGACCAGGTGCAGCATGGCCTATGGCGGCTATTAGTATGTGATCCCTGTGCCCCTTTTCCTCCTATTTACCCCACTGGTTTATCTACAAATTTGGTCCGGCTGCAGATTCTTTCAATTATGCCTCAACCTTGAATTGCCCCTATTTTCTCTAACTTTTAACTATCTAGTGCGAGCAATGACCTCGGACAACGACTCGGAAATCATAACGGCGATCACTGAGGTGTTGCGCAGTACCGATGGATATGGACTCATTCATGAGAGCGTCGATACATTCGACACGAGCAATTGGACTCGGCAATGGTGAGTGGAAATCTTGGATCGGCGGCATCTCGCTATGCTGGGCTAACTCCATACCTAGGTTCACTTGGGCAAATGGACTTTTCGGCCAGATGATCATGGATCTGGCGGAGAGGAAACCTCAGATCTTGAAAGAGAGCTTCCAGCCCTTTTTCATAGAAAAGAAGTAGGGTTACATACTATTAATATATTCGTATTTCCAACTGTATGAATCGGTGAAGTCTTGTCACATGCAGATACCGTCAGGTCATCCCGATTAATGATTGTCGCTATTTCTCGACCGAGGCGCAACTCTCAATTCCTCTCGTCGTCCATACAAACGACAACTTCAGACTCGAGGTCTCAATTGAGCATGAGCCAGCAACCCAAGCCTTACCACCAATGGACCGTGCTATACATCTCAGTCTTACTAAATCTTCCACTCGTACTATTTGAATTAGTGCGACTACGAGTAGGTGTCGTGTATTCAATCCTCCTATTCATCCCAAATGTGTTCTATTCTTACTTTAGTGTTTCAAACACATTTTCTTTGTGTAGCAGGACAATGCGTTATCTCCCGAAGTATCGGAGACCTTGAACATGGATCTGGGTACTCAAGACTGGCCAATAGGAGCATGTTTGAGATCTAGTACTTGCCTTGTACGGAAGGTCGACGGCAGTTTCAACCAATCAAATCTAAGCGTGTTCTTCGTAGCACCTAGTACGATACACCGGACCATAACTAACCCAAATAATAAAACCCCATTTGCTCGTTGCTCACCGGGACGGGCCGTCGAACTCATTATCACGGATCACAAAAAGCTCATACGTTTCGCGGAACAGGAATTAACTATGGAGAGTTCATCATCATCTGATGGACGTCCACTCCGTGGGCCACCTAACCTAAAAGGTTACCCTAGGTTTTTATCCTATCGCCGTTGCCTGTCCGCATCTGAACCATCGCATAAATCAGCATCTTGCGTCCAAAAACGAGGCCTAGCAAAGGGAGAAAGGGAAAAGGTCGCTAGTCACCCAGCGTCCCGATCCAATGCAGCCCCTTCCTATGTATAAGCCCCGCACTTTTGCGGCTTGTCACCTCATCTGGCGTAAGGTAAGTCCCAAACGTCGTATGTGTGCAAACCCAAATTCCCAATCCCCAATCCCCAACCCCCATACGTAGAAGCCAAGTAAACCAGCCAAACGGAAAAAAGAGGAACGAAAAAAGAAAAAAAAAGAAAAAAAGGAAAAAAGAAAGAAGAAAAGGAAAAGACACCAAGCCATCGGGTATTAAAGTACCAAACCCATGTGTCAACCGCGTAACCATAGATCCGACCACCCTAAACCGTAGAAAAAAAGGATGAAACCAGAGAGGTGGGAGGGAAAAAAGTGTATGCCTTATGCCTTATGCCGTTACTGCTCACATCCGCCGAAGAGCCGATCTTAGGGCTCTGATGCCTTTCGTTTTACCATTTAAATACCGAGATCACCGAAATCGGTTTTATCGAACGCGTCGTCGTACCACTCCATGCTCTCGGGTAGGTCCGCGAAGAGGTTCCAGTCGTACCCAAAGTCGAGGCCGGTCGAGGGCGGGTCGAGATGGTCCTTCGCCGGTTGCGCCGGTTCTGCAGCGGGTTGCGTGGCAGGCTGCGGGACGGCCTGAGGACCGGCCTGAGGAACGACCTGCGGAACGACCTGCGGAACGACCTGCGGAACAACCTGTGGAACGACCTGCGGAACGACCTGTGGGGTGGATTGCGCAGCGGGTTGCGAGACGGACTCTGGGGCGGACTGTGGAACTGACTGCGGGACTGGCTGCGGTACAGAGCGTGGGGCGGACTGCGGTACGGACTGCAGAGCAGGTGGCGGGGCAGGTTGCGGGACGGGATCCGGCATGGGATCCGGGATAGGACGGGGCTTAGGCCGAGGCTTTGGCTTAGGCTTAGGCCGAGGCGGAGCTTTCGTCGTGGGCTGCGGCGTGATTCGTGGCATAGGTTGCGGCGTAAGTTGCGGCGTAAGTTGTTGCATAGGTTGCGACATGGGTAGTGGCATAGGTTGAGGCATCAACTGGAGCATTGGGGGAGGTGGCCCAGGCCGAGGCATAGGTTGCATGACGGGTTGCGGGGTGGCTGGGGCCATAGGCTGAGGAATAGGTTGCGCAATGGGTTGCAGCATGAGCGGTGGCATTACCCCCGAGTTAAACTGATACAACATAGGAGTGTTTATGAATTGTTTGTCGTGAAGCTTCATCATGAACGAATATATTCGGCTGGCTTCTTTTCCTCCCGGAATCTCTCTCTGGAAGAATTCTGGCAAAAAGAAAAAAGATATCAGCAACGAAAGATCGTAAGGATGAAGTGCAATGGTTTCATCTAGAGCCTCTAGATGATTCAATGAGTGCGAGAGAAAACATACCATATGCGCGAAGAAACATTTCGTGTACGAAGGCCGCGTCGAAAGTATTGTCTGCTTGTATCGCAACCAGTAGGCTTGCTAAGATCATGTAGTCCCAGTCCGTCAAGGAATCATGGTCGCTGATGTAGCGGATGAACGTTTCGAAGTAAAATCTTTTGGAATTCATGTGTCTGGTGTGATCTAAAAGAAATATAACGTATTAGCACAACGGTTCTTTTCGGATTGCGCTCCTTCTATGCGCTCCCTTGTTTCTCTCATCTCCCTCCTTCCAAAATCTGACGAGATACTTACCAGCCTTATTCTGAGGGGGGTCTCCGACGGCCGTTCGCCATTCCATCGCAATAATAGCTGGCAGATTAATTTCGAATGGATTTTGCAATAATTCCCGAATCCTAGCTTGGAAAAGAACTGCGGAATCATGCTGCCCAAGCTTTCGGGGACGCTCGGAGAATTGACCAGGTATGTCAGTAGGGAAGAGGACGGGACCGCCAAAGTTCGGAAGTGAGAACGGGTTTTCAAAGTGGAAGTGTGGCGGCGAGGCGGAGACAGCTTGCTGGTAGGCAACTGGCGAAACGCCTGCTTGAGGAGGCGAAGGTCCCGAGAACTGAGGTGACATGTGCATGTGCGCGAAGGGTATTTGCGACATGTTCTGAGGCAGAGACACCTGCTGCTGGTCCGTTGGCATCACCGGCATTACTGCCGCCACCATTGTCGATGGCACGAAGTTAGAGGGGAGCTGTAGATGTTGGAACGCGGAAGGTTGTGCAAGATGTTGGACATTCTGCGGTCCAGCAAGAGGCGGGGTTGCCTGTACAGTTCGAGCGGTACGATTGTTGCGTTGGTGCCTCTGATGATTTTCGCGAAGCTTTGCGGCACGATGCTGTTGATCCTGAGAAATAAGCTGTATCCCTTGTGGTTGTTGACCCTGTGGGATAGACTGGGCGCGGGGATGACGTGTTTGAGGTAAAGCATTCTGTTGAGGGACTTGTGAAGGATGTTGCGGACGTTGTAGATGTTGCTGACGTTGTTGGAGATGTAGAAGTTGCTGATCTTGCTGATGTTGCGATACTGCTAGCTGTTGAGCCGGCAGTTGGACAGGTTGCTGGACCGGTTGCGATACCAACTGGATTGGTTGTGGTACCTGCTGAACCGGTTGGAATACCTGCTGGTCCGCTGGCTGCGGCTGCGGCTGCGGCTGCGAGGCAGGTTCAGAGGGTCTTCCAGTTATGCCCTGGAACATCTGAGTTATCTGGTCCGTGACGTGCTTTCCTGTATCCTGCCGGTTCAACCCTCGTGGTGGCCCTTGTGGTGGCCCTCCTGGATAAGACATCTCGGAAAATGTGGGGATTTCCCCTTGAAAGTGGGAAATAATAGAAGTTAGTGAAGGTAATGAGAAAGTATTATGCCAGGAATAGGCGAAAATAAATATCAAAGTTGAATTCTGTTTCCGATGAATTTGATGGCGGCGTTTAAGGTTCAGCCTCGAAGATGAAGTAGAAACTGAATTGTCGGTTTGGTACGTTCCAGACGAAACAAGTGGGCAAGAATCAGAAATGAAATTGTGTAATGCAAAAAAATAAAAAGGACCAAGGACGGGGACGAGGACGAGGGTATAAACTTTGAGGCTTACCGCCTGGCAATAAATTGTGAACCATGCGTCGACTGCCAGGCAACCGGTCGAAGGAGGTTGACGGCCGTACAGGCCTTTGTTTCGTGACCGTCCCCAGTAGTTATAGATGAGTAATAAGATAAGCAGCTGTCAGATTTTATTGATTCCACCTGCTTCTCTTTGTTTTGGGTCTCGACTTCCCCGTCCCTTCACGGTGAATCAAATCTCGTCAACTTCACCGATTAATGATTAATCGGTTTCGCTTTGCGACGAATTGTCAGTACGATTAGATACCAGATATAATAGATCTAACATCGGAACGCACACATACCGAGTCTGATCCTAATAGTATGTAAAATATTGTGTGTCAAGGTTGATTTATATTTCGGAGTAGAGGAAAAGTGTGGCGGGTGTCGTGTTTTAATTCTGCAGAGGAAGAAGAATTCAGAAGGTGCCAGGACACTGTCAGAACATTCAATTCAAAAGACATCCGGCTGCCCTTTTTAAACATCTTTTGAGTGGAAACTGACCAGTTTTAACTCCCGACATTAAACGTAGTGAGACTAAACGGTATAGACTTTGGCTATGATTACACTGCTTACTTAATCGCACAAGTAACCAACTCCTGCTCTGTTTTTACAGAGGCAGCTTGTTATGTCTGTGCGATACAGGGCTGGAAATTGGGCTATGCATGCGTCATACCAGGTATCTGGGCAGGTATATTGGTAGG
The DNA here is from genome assembly GCF_022578515.1 of Annulohypoxylon truncatum. Classification (NCBI taxonomy): domain Eukaryota; kingdom Fungi; phylum Ascomycota; class Sordariomycetes; order Xylariales; family Hypoxylaceae; genus Annulohypoxylon; species Annulohypoxylon truncatum. The sequence goes on along the minus strand of NW_025953800.1, from coordinate 155,615 downwards.
AGACACCTATTGAAGAGAGACACTGTAACGAGCAAGGGGCTCAGGGGTTTGATTTTCAGGTAACAAAAGGGTGAGAATGAGTAATATTTCGTAGGGGAGTTGGTCCTATATAGCAAGAGAATAGTGACAATAGACTTAAATTGACTACTGTCGAACTACCTAAGGTTCCAAGGAAAGAAGACTCGCCCATTGTTATACTAAATGGCTACGTAGTTTGGCCCTAGAGGGCTCCCTTGGGTTGACCTGGGTTGGATCGTAACATACTAAGGTACCTACACAATACGGTTTTCTACATCTGGAATAAAATTATCGGTCTTGTCAATTTGACGTGTACCCATAAAGGAAAAATTTTCATGGCAGCTTCATAGCGTTGTGAGATTTTAGGGCATTGAGAACGTTGTAAATAGCTAGCTAGCTTAGCTAATCAAGTTTGATCAACTTTTTATGTGTGCTTCCCTTCCAAACAGTGAAGAAAGAAATATCCGTTAGAACTTGATCATAGCTTCATTAGGTAACTACTAGACAGAGAAGTTCCTCTTCGAGTGGCGAGACGGGGCCTGATTCATAGGTATATAACTTGGTTCTAGGACGTTGCAAGACTGGCGTACATTACACCTCATAGGTAGGTAGTTCTCGTTATTCCTTTAGAAACACTCCCATAGAGTCAACTAGGTACTCCATGTTTGAAATTCATTTTCGCCCTTTATGTTTGATAGAAAATGCTAACAACTAACCTTCTATTCACAAGTAAGGAAGACGAAAAGGGGTTGGTCGTAATACACAACATTCAACGAAACAGGAGTTATGGCACATTTTACACTCTAATTTCGTTTTAAACTAATGGATTCAATAATCAACGTGGATTTATATGAAAATGCTGCCCAAGAGACCCAGAAAACCGATTTCGTACAACACATTGGCATATGCTACATGTAACTATCTGGGCAAATGATTCTATTTCATCGATTTCCCTTGGATTTGCGACGATGGAATCTTCAATTAGACGAATCCACGGCTTGTAATACAAGTATCTCCACACGAATAGGAAAGACTTTTATCCCTCCTCAAAAGATCAGACAGCCTCACTGATTCATCGCCAGGCTCTTTTATAGTCGGTAGAACAATTTCAATAGTATAGGCCATTTCCAAGATACCTAGTTTGTGACAATATTTTACTATTAGGTCCAAGCGACCAGAATATAGAGCATAACTTGTCCATATTAAAATACAAACTTAGTAAATAAGGAAATAATAGCGCCGAACGAAGAATCCTAAACACCCATCAGATACCATCATAGTATTATGCTAGGCCCATATTGAGAGGAGGTGTCCTTTGCCTAGGTGCTCTGTCCTGGGACCGACTATCAAGGAGCCTCCTACGGACTGCGGCTTGCAACGTAGACGTTTGAAAGAACAAATAGGCGGCGGAAGCTATTCAGCTCAACAGATACAACAGGGTGAACTAATCTGAGCGTTCTATACATTTTTGGTAGGTAGGTACTCAACTGGACTTGTCTCATCCTGTTAAGTTTCTTCCGAGGTCCTTGTAAGCTAGCTCGACGTATTCATGGACATCAAACGATTTGCCCCTGGTCCCCAAATACTTATATAAAACGAATTTACCCGCTTTAAGTGCTTCAACAATTAAACATCAGACCTTTATTCTAATTCTTATTTACCAGTTCAATCTCACAACGTTTAAACTGATTCTAGCCGGATGTGATATTCGTTTCGTTTATCGAATGCTTACTTCTATTAACCGTATCATCTTACCCCTCCCCCCCGGAATGCCATGCTCTAAGTCCTGAAGAAGACAGCTGAACAAGATGGGTTTTTTACGACGTATTGTGATTTCATAGATACCTTATCTAATACTCACCTAGATTGGCACCTAGACAGAATCCCCCTGAAAGCTCGAGAATTGTATTATAGGTATTACAAGATAGCGATTTCACAAGTTGTGGAAGAAGGAAATGAGCATAAAGGACCTAAAGCTACGCGATACCTTCAATTTCTGCCCAACTCGACCTCTTCCGCCGGTGGCCCCCACCGGCGTGAGGCTAAAAAACTCCGGAGAGGCGCCGGCCGTAACCACAGGTGTCGTATCTGAAAACCGGCCGCGAGACTATTTTTAATTACGAGGTAACCCATCCGACCGGGCATCGGTACCCTAAACACATATTTATTATACTATACTTTGGGCAATCTAGGTATCCAGTCTTCGATCACATGCTACGTAAGACAAGTGATGTAGGTATGTCGTATGGATGTCCAACCCCAACCCGCGCCGCACCGCTCCGTTCCGGGTTTGCTTCGCGGCACATCTCAACCTGAGAGGACTCGGCCGAAGCGACCCGACCATCGCTTGGACGGAAACCTGGAAATAAGATACATAAAAATGAAACAAAAATAAAAAAGGCAAAGAAAAACGTGAGAGATGGGTTAAGACGAACGCTGATAGGTATCGGGCACGTAGCATCGATCGTATTGGTCGCCGATCAGGATGCAGAACCCAGCACTTGCATGCCGACCACGCTACATAACCGTGCTACCCACATACTTAACCTATGTACGTCAAGGGGGATGGGGTGATTGGCGGGCGAATATAATACCAATCGATGGGCGAGATCGCACAACAGTAATCTACGTTAGATAAAGGGGGAAAACCCCAGCTCGAACGTTTCCTATGTAAGGCCTTTTTTTTTTCGGTGTGTAGGAGAGATCGATAGGCTCAGTGATACAATACCAAGACTTTTCCTGGTGCTTTGTGTGCACGCGGGGGTTCCGCATGGGCTGTTGGCGTGAGCCATGAGTAAGTAGGAAATGGGGCAATGGGAGCAAGTAGGGCGAACCGTCATGATGTACGAAGATGGAGATGTCGGACCGTGGTTGATGGGACAGATGGGGCTAGTTGATGTTGGACTCGACAGAGTTGGGCGAGGGGGGAAGCCAGCGGATTTGGACGTTCGCGCAGAACTTACTACTACTACTAACATCAGAGTCAGGCACACGTCGGGCGTAGTGCGGATGTCGGGATGAGCAGGATGAGGTTGCAATGTTGCAATCGCCAAACTGCGAAAAGTAAAAAAATAGGGGGAAACGAGGCACAATGATGATGGTTGCTTTGAGTCATCTACCTAAGTGGCGGTCAAGAGGGGGGATTAGGATTAGAGAGAAAGAAGGAAAAAAAGTATATAGGAAATTAGAAAGGATTACTACGACCTGGCTTGACACGCATTGCTTAAAGCTAACCTTAATATAATAGCAAGATGTAAGGTTTCTTAGGCTTGAAGATGACATGAATCGGCATGTGGGAGGAGTGGAGCAAATGTTTTTGGAGTATTGAATTCTGAGTTCCTGGCTAGTAAAGTCTATTTCATTATCGAAAAGAAAAAAAGTACGTACTTGAGGCCCAAAGACGGATCTGCGATAAGGATTGCGATAAGGAGGGGCTCGGCTTGGTGGAAACAAGTAGGTACCCGGTGATAACCGCGGCGGGTAAACTGAAGGTGGGAGGCGAATACGATTAACAAATACTACATGTATGCATTGGATTAGGTAGGTAGGTTATGTAGACCTAGGTACCTGGTTAAGAATCTGGATGTGACCGGTACTTAGTTACCTGCCGATGTACATACTGTGCCTTGCATCCTGCAGGTTGATTTTATTACATAGAAATAGTAGCATACGACTGCCACGACACATATTGTATTATACATATCTACACACGTAGGATAAGGTTGCAAGCATGTGGTCGACGAACTCGTATGAACCCGATGTACGGAGTACATCCCTACACCTAGGTCTGCTTACCGGATATTCCCATGCGTCCCAATGTCCTCCCTGTCTTCCAGGGCAGCCAGGGCAACCATTATGGGTGGTTCGAATATTCTGTCCCTGTGGCTTAAGGAACGACCCGAATCGCCGGGGCGTTACATACATAAGAGAGTACGTATGTAGGTATGTATGTACATATATGACTGACTGGTCGATCCCGGGCTTACCTGCATAGCTCGGATTCCCCAAAGTCAATCTTGACACTCTAGTCGAGGCAAGCAACCTGGCAAGGTTCGCGTTGTGGCGTTATGAATATCCTACCCATATTTCAACCTGCCTATTCATCACATCTTCATCTTAAGTTACCAGCCTTGTTAGTTCAGGCTTTACTATCGATATTTGTTGAGTCTTCTCGAGGTTAGTGCGTGAATATACACGTAAAGTCGTCGTAACCTACGTTTCATCTCAGCCCTGTACCTTGGCAGGATCTTTCGGATCGATAGGATCTTTCGTCAGGTACAGGCGAAGTATGTACAGTACTTTATGCTGACTGCTTACGCACGACTAAGGTGACCGGCGATAACGGCCTGGACTTGGGTCTGAGAAGTCATCTGATATGTATGTAGCCCTGCTTGAGTTAATTTTGCATCCTGCAAACACCCCAACATGGCAGTCGCCTTAGGCAGAATCCGGGAAGTAATCTGCAGATGTACAATACCTAGAGATAATTAGCAGCATGTAATATAGCTCGCTCTTAAATCGATATTAGCAATATGACGCCACTTGCATCCATCACCGACTATCTCGTCTCCTGGTAGGGCGTATCGATAAGCGATAGCGTTGCGTCAGATCAGGCGGGGGAGGGGAAGAAGAGGGGAAGACCTTTTGGACTAGCTGACTAGCAGGACTAGCAGGTTAAGAGACTAGGGGATAATGAAAGAGACAGGGGACAGCGGACAGGGGGGAAGCTCGGACTCAATATGCCTGGCCGCCGCTTTTGCTTTTGCTTTTTATCATCTTCGCTGACGGTCTTCCCCTTTGGGTCGTGTAGGTCTTTTGAGAGTTTTATCGTCTTAGATGTTGATTGCTCTTCGTACTCCGTGGCACACAGTCAGGTCTGTCTGACTAGACTGCTTAGGCTAGAATGTGTTAATGTGTCGGTGGGTAAGGGTCTTAGACTGGACTCCTGTGTCTACTTCTGGAAGGTTTTGTGGCGCTGTATACATGAAACTCCAGAGACTCATCTCGGGTGTAGTACCAGCTGGTCCGAATTTTTGTTCGGGCCGTGGGCGTAGGTAGGTACCAAGGGGAATGGAATGCCAGCTACCACAGCCTCGGTGGATAGGAATAGTGCTGGCTGGGCATTCGAGGCGTCTTACAGGTCTTACAATAATAGTAGGCAGGGCGGAATTTGGTGTGTTATGACTAATGCAGATAATACTACTGCATACGTGGTAGCTAGGTGGTGGATCATCAGGTACAAGAACCACGATAATGGATGATGGGGACACCGCACATACGTCGCACACATGTCCTGTGTCTCGTAGGGCAGGCGGTGAGGGTTTGATAGCATGTTCGCGTATCTGGCAATGGAAAAGCCACAGAACTGAGAGTTAGTCCAAAGGTTTTGACCAGTGCATCAAAACATGCGCTCGCATGTATGTAGGCAGGCTAGGTAAGGGAGGGGGAAAAGGCTCCGAGCGAAGCGAAATATGAGTGGAGAAAATAGCTGATGGAGGGTATCCAGATAGTCAACCTATAGTGTGGTATGTGTGAGGTACCGTAAAAGAAGAGTGCTACGGTTTACGTAGCAACTATCAGCTGGACGCTGACTTGTGTATTCCCAAACGGCCTAGATGTGATGAACTGGCATGAATGAGGCGAAACCAGTAAGATCTCCGGGACCCGAGGGAGCTTTTACACGATATCCCCGATGACACGATGGCCTTTGATAGGTTGTGATCCATCCTGGTGCCTCTGGTGCCTCTGGTATCTATATAGGCAATACAGGCACAAGATAAGCACTCGGACCTCAAGCGAGTCAATACGCGCCCGTTGACCGTCCGTAGGGATGATGGCAAGATGGATAACCTCCCCGGCAATAAAAACTAAATGATAGACGTCGAATATAGTTACTGGAAAGGCAGGCGTTGCGTCAGAGAGCCACCAATGTGATGTAGATCATGACCTAATGAGGTTTAGTCGACAGCAGCCCTCTCCTCAGGGTTGCAGAGATCCAGTGGGTGAAGAAGAGATCGTTTTTAACAACCGACATTGAAAAATACATATTCCCTTCATCGACCTAAACTGCCCTTTTGCAAGTGAGGCCTTCCATCTCACTGATAAGTTTAGTAATGGGGAAACGATAGCATGGGAAAAGACGGAAGGGAATGAAGGGACAAGAGAGGGTGAGAGGAAATTGGACAATACCTGCATACCTTGGTACCTGAATATCTAGATACGCACTCTAAAGGCTCGAGCGAAAATTGAATATCTAGATATCTGGTATCTGGTACTTGCTGTACCATATGCACGTGGTTTTAAACAAGCTTACTTTCTTGCTAGGTAGTTTCGCAAGGAAAGCCAAGATCGAGACTTCAGCTACGCTCGTAAGAGGTTTTGACTGGCGACGATTGCCGTAGAAATCGATCAGGCTCAGGCATTTCCAGTAAGTACCGAAGAGAAACGCACTTGTCCTAGGTCGTGCTTGGTGATAATTCCCAGGAGAACGGAGGACAGGATTTAAACCTACAAGTACCTAGGCAGCTAGGTAAGCAAGTCAGACATTTCGTGGCACAGCATCCACACGACCACGCTGCCACGGAGGTGACGAATATTCGGGACCTTCAGGGACGACAGAGGCCTTTTTCCTTTTCCCATCTTGTCCCTTACGACGGCAATGCTAATGCCGATGAAGTGCATAAGACTAGTGGGTGTAGTCGAGATGGAGATTTTCCAAGTTCCTGTGCCTTGCTGTGCCTTGCGAGCTGAGGCGTTCATGCCAGGACTGTTATACTAGTTGATGCAACTAACATGGTACTAATAGTATGTTAGGCAACTCCGGTCGCGATCAATTATGTGCCTAGATATGTGTCATATTTGTGATGGCGGATAGTTGTGGGGGCCGAACAGGTCGGGGAACGAAAGATGCATTTGTTGTATGATGTTTATTACATCTGTAGGGACATTGAAGATTGGTAGATTGAGAAAATGGAGGAATAAATGAGAAATAATCAAAGACTTCCAATTTTTGATCCCATGATTACTTCCTTCTCATCGTTACCCGAATCCGGGACCTGTTTCCCTGGAACACAAGGATACGCTAGGGATTGAGCCAATCAGATTATAAAGTTCGACGCTGTTTTTTTATAGAATTAACGAACCCCTGCCAGTTTGCTGTTGCCTCCCATGTCTCATCCTCAGGGCTGCCAGGGTATCTTTTGTGAGCCTGTCCTTGCCCTGACTTCCCTAGTGTGATGGCAGAGAACAGGTACCGGAATATGTATGGAGACGAGACAATTGTACATGGTAAGTACATCCAATCTCAGGGGTTATTAGCTCTACGCAGGGAAGTTGCCCAGGTGCCCTGTAGTTGCCTGTCCAGCCCCTCGCACCAACAGTAAAATAATAAGCTCGCTACGCAACACCCCTCTGTCCCTCTTTTTTTTTCTTTTCTCTCGTTTGCCCCTCTTCTTTACTTCATCCCACCACAACCAAACCGAAGAAAAGGAAAAGTTCCAAGGTTTAATTCTTTAATTCTTCGTAACTTGATATCTGTGCGGTGGGAATCCTCCACAAACAAGTCCGTAACTGTTGACCTTCGACCTTTCGAGGATTAAAACCCTGTTGTCTTTCTGTCGCATTCTTATTTTGGTGTTGTTTCTTCTGTTCTCCTGTTCTCTTGTCCTGCACTTCCGTCTCTGCTATTGGATTGGATTGTCTTGAGTCTTGAGGTTAGCTGGAATAGTTGGTGTTACCGCCGCCCGAATTACCCACCCCTTATATTCAGCTGTCTTTCCTAGTCCGCTAGTGTCGCGAAACAGAAAGAGAGGGAGGGGGTTATAGAGAGAGACATGACTACGAAAACGATACTACTGTACAGCTAAATGATTCTCTTTGCCGTTCGATGACCTCACTAGCGCGCCGTTCTTATCGACTAGATGGACATTCCAAGGTTCTTACGACTCTAACGAATGAAGCGCCGCGATAATCACCACATCAGATATCCACTTCTGTACGTCTGTTCCTCTCTATCCACTTTACCAGGCACACACACGCACACATACACTTCGTATAGCTCTTCATTCGTGCATATTTTCATACTGCCAAGCCATCCCAAGTGTCAACTGTCCCTGTCAAAATAAAAGAGGTACGGCTTTACGGCTTATTTGGATTTTTATACAAAGTGGCAGCCGAAGCGATATTTTATTATTTTTTCGCTAAGTACCTACATACATACGGCTCCATCTGCATTGTACAACATGTTCTCCTATTATACACACACTCGCACACCAGAAACTCACATACAGTCCATACATATACCGTACATACGCCCAATATTATACAAATACATATCACACATACATACCTACACACATATCTACACTCACACACCAGACACGCTTACATACTTCGACTAGGGATCCCCATCCATCTATCAGTCTAGCTCGTAAATCCATCGCAAGTCAGGATCATTGACAAGCCGAACCATCCCAACCTACCTTAACCTGCCTTACCTACCTACCCATCTCATCATCTTGCTTCGTCGCCCCTCCAACATTAACAATTTTTATTTCTTTAATCCGCTTCGAATTTCGGATCCCTTCTCTTTCCTCCCCTCGCCTCACACATCCCTTCTTGCCACCTTGCCATCACATTATTTGCACTTGCGCAATATTGTCATCAACTCTAAACGACTCGAATCTTTAGCAAAGTGAAAGTGATTTATTTCACTCCTTAAGGGATATTAGAACTATCACGGATCAAAGATCAAAGTTACAGTTACTCGGTTGGCCCCTCGACTCGGCAGCCTGCATGGTTTTATTTTATTCTAATTCGACTCTCAATCGCTTTCAGCTTGATCGACCCCAACTCCCGCTTCTGGATCAAGCCTCCAAGGTGGTTGGTTAGTCCCTGGCCTAGACTCCTCGGGCTCTCTCTTCTCACTCGCCGCTCGGGATGAATACGTCCTCGGCTGGAGCACGATAACTGGTTAACAAAATAATCGGTGGGAATATCATACTGTCGTTGTTGTTGATTGATGCCATTCATAATTGCATCCAACACAGACAAAAGTTGTGTTGAATCCCCCTGTCGCCGCTTCTGTTCTAGTCGGTCGCAGCATTCCAAGGGCGGACATTCGTCATTCCTGGCCAGGATCCATCCTATCTTACTTCCACCTGTCTCAGTTTCAGCCGCTGCCCGCTCGACCTGACTCGAACTCCCCACCGAGAATTCCCGGAACGTTGAGCGCCCATATCCAGAGAACATCTCCGTCTCAAGTTTTCAGAATATCAATGATCACCGTTTGCCTCGCAATAAATAAATCCTGCGAATGAATTATATCCAATTTTCATCATTGTTCCCTTTCTCCCCTCCTCTCTACTTCGATACCTTCCTCGCCTTTGCGCTTCTTTCGTCTTTTTGACCGGTCGCAATTAACTCCCGACGTTTCCGCCGTGGCTTACCTTCAAGAGGCTTGCATTCAATTCCTAGCCCTAGGAAGTCCACTGTTTAACCAAAATCAACCCTAATTCGCGAACACGTCTGCTAGAGTCGTCGATAGACGCCCGTATTTGTGCGGGGAATAGTACTATGGCAGCAACATTCCGGCCTGTCAACACACCGATGGCGATTGAAGTGAAGAAGGACGACGGGGCGGCGCGGTCGCCTACTACGCCTACCCCGACGAAGGCCACCTTCGGCCAGCGACCGCTACCGACGTCACCATTCCCACAAGCCGTTCAGATTCCCGAAAGCATAGAAGAAAAGCAAACCCCGAAGCAAGCGACCAAACAGACACCTAAACGAGAAAACTCGCAACATTCGAAGCGGTCGCGAGGGGATTCCGAAGACGTCGATATGGACGAATCAGATGGAGAAACTCACGGGGAGGATGGTGCAGGATCAGACGACGAGAGTGTAAACGCAGATGGGACGAAATCGAACAAGAAAAAGAAGTCGCAACGGTTTTATTGCACCGACTATCCACCTTGCAATTTGAGCTTTACGAGAAGTGAACACTTGGCGAGACACATTCGGTATTTCTTAGCGCTCCCTTCCCCTAACAAATGAAGGATGAGACTAACAATCACAGGAAACACACCGGAGAGCGCCCATTCCAATGCCATTGCTCGAGACGATTTTCGCGGCTAGACAATTTACGACAACATGCGCAGACCGTGCATGTCAATGAAGACATCCCAATCGATTCGCTTGCCGCCACTGGTACGAGGTTTCAAAGGCAGATCCGAACTGATAGAGTGCGGCAACCAGGAAGAGCTCGAGCCTCGACGGCAGGGAGCATGGGTACTCCAACTCGTGGCCACGCCAAATCGCTCTCTACTTCGAGCATAAGCTCTGTTGGCTCCACCTTTAGCACCCGAGAAGATGTACGCAGGCGTCCGCCGCCCCTGGTGATGGCAGACCCGAGGTCTCGGCTGTCTATTGAGACGTATCATGGTCCGGAAAGTGCCTATTCGTATCGACCGCCGTCTCCAAGTGACTTCAGCACACCAACCTCGGCAACTTTCTCGACCGGTCAGAATAGTCCTAGGTGGGGATCTGCAATTGCATCGCCAAGTTCATCTCACCAGCGTCCTCAGAGCATGTATGGTGGTCACAGAACTCCAGGCCGACGACTCAGTGTACCATCTGGCGGGATACCGTTCCAGTCACCTCACGGTGCGGCCCTTGGCCGTCCAACTTTCGGCCCGGGTCCGGTCAACACCTCAAATCCCGGTGCATTTTCTCCGACCAGCAGCCTTTTAGGATCGCCAACCTCGTCCGTGTTTTCTTCTCGGAGAGAATCCACGTCACAGACAGAGGATTGGCGTCGTCGCACATGGCACCCCGACTCTACTAACTTCAACACTGTTAACAGCAGCCGCTTAAGCAACGTTGTAACCCCATCACAGTTCCAGAGCCCTGTCGCTGCCCCATCGCCTTTAGCTGCCCCACCGCAGCAAAGTACAGCACTTCGACTACCGGGCATAGAATCGTTTGGCCCTCTCCCACACCGGCCCGTATCGCCTCCTAGACGGAATCCCTCTCCCATGATTGTCGATTCCGAAGTTTCTCACCCACCGGCGTTACTCCCTGCTGCCCACTCCGGTGACTCCGACGAAAGGCGAAATACGGCCAACTGGGACATGGGATTGCACCGAGGGTTAACTCGACTGGATATCACGTCTAATAATCCACCACCCGCAGACATCGCACGTACTTGGGCCCGCGAAGCAAATCATGCCGTTGAGGCGGAGGTGGAGCGAGTTAGGATAAATCCCCCAACTGTACGATTTAATGAGCCGGTAGTTATGGAGAGCAGACCTCCCGTTGCGACTAGCCTGCCCAGGGCCTATCATCAACATACCATGTCAGCGCCGCTGGTTAACACTGCAAGGGAAACAAAGCGGCGGGGGTGGTACAATGGTCCCGTGACGGTGCATGCCGACGCACCTCCTGAGAAAATAGCTAGAGTGGATCGTATGATTCACCCAAATATCAGCGAGTTCTCAGGTTTCCCTGCTAGAGAGAATGCTATGAATGCCCCACCGAGAGAAGAAAACGCTGGCGAACGAGACAACATGCTCCGACTACAGGCGTTAGTAGCAGTGGCAACAAGCGAGGGAAACGCAACAACCGCATATTAATTGTCATGGGAACCAGTCCCACAAGGACACACCACAATATCATGTCGATAAAACGATTATCTACGAAACCTACTTAGTACACATGGACCCTAACGGCTGCTGGGCACAGCGGATTTACGAGACCTACGATTTTTCTTGATCATTTTCTAGAATCAAGCATTTGCATGATACACGATCGCTACTCGACTTACGAATATACCATCTCATATTTATCTGCGCGGATTTCAATTGCATTTACTATTGGATTGGGTTATATAATGGTGGCACCAGTTGGCGTTATAGGAGGATTTGTTCATGACTGAGGGAGGGAAGGCCTACCGTTTCCATTCGTTACGCGGCCGCAACCATCTCCGCCCTTGCGTATGATGCGTTCCCTTCAAGAATCCCCTCGTTGTTCTTGTCCCGGAGAGGTCGGCCACCGTGGATTTACACAAGATATATGGGCTGCAGCGATGATTTTTCTTTTCCTTCTTAATATTTTCTAGCTGATGACTGATGATATGACTGAGATACCCGTTCATTTTCAGATGAGGGTAATCGCAAGAATGGGAGGGAACTAATATTGGTCTTTTGCATATCCTCTTTTGCGTAGCAGCGAGCATGAAACTTTCCTTAGGGGGGCTTCCAAGTCCGCTGCACCGCTGATTAGACAAGAGCAGAGACTTTTCCTTGTTCAGAGAGCTGGGAAGGCTCGGATACTTGCGTACGTGCTGTGGGATTGATACCCCAAATTTCTGTCGGACATTTAGGCCAGGTCATTTCCTTCGTTATTATTCCAGTATATGCTTTCGAATATACTCGTGATCGCGAAGATTACCTAAGGTTGAGGACCGGTTAAATAGATAATCACAGCTCTCGTTCACATATTCTCAGCGTTTGTTGATGGCACGCTATCGTGATGATGGATATGAGTGAATAGTAGCAGTCAAATGAGCGGGTCTTCGGTGCGCATGGCTGTTTATGATGTATCGAAGTGAGATTACTATGGTTGTAATGAGATGTAATTCTATAGTATCGTCCTTGAAAGGGCCCGATATGAGATGAAAACCCCGCCTGCTTAATTTGCCCTGCCCCTTTTCCATAGACCTTGAGGGAAACTCCAGTGGGGTTTCCCGCCAATGACGAAAAATGAAGCTGTGGCGGTAACGCCTGATAAAATAGCAAATACAAGATTCATATTACCATAACCAACTCCGTCACGGAGGGCGCCGGCGACAACGGGACCGACGGTGAGCCCGGCGCAGAAAAATAACGAGTTAAACCCGTACAGCTGGGCGTAAGGGCCGTTAGCCCCGAACAAGCCCGGGTTGGCACGGTCGTACTCCTGCACCACGTAACTCGTCTCGACCACGCTGGGGGACCCGATCACGGCTAGACCGACGCCATTCAGCGCTAGCAAAGCGCAGTACAGCACCACGTTGCTCGTCCCGGCGAGCAGGCGGTCGGAAGGTAAGCGTAGGAGCACGAGAGAGGGCACGAGGTACGCGAAGCCCAGCACGGACGCGAGCTTGGTGCCGTACCGGTCTACGGCCCACCCGGCCACGGGGCCGAGAATTAGGTACGGCACGTCGAGGGCGATGAACAGGAGGCCGGCATCTAGGGAGGTGAAGCCGAAGAGGGACGACGCTTCGGTCGGGATGGTGGCGTCGAAGACGGCGAGGAGCGAGGCCTGCACGAAGGCTAGGCTGAAGCCGACGAGGAGGCGCGGGTTCCGGAAGCAGAGGAGGATGGGGAGGGTGCGGGTCAGTCGGTTTGGGGGGTTGTGGATTTTGTAGGAGGAGGAGCAATCTTGGTTCTTGTTCGGTAGTAACGCGTCGCTCTCAGTGGGAGTCTCTTCGTCGCGATCATCACCACCACTGTCCCTTCGGGACCCAGAATCCACGTCCCGATCCGGCAACACGCTCCCCTCGTACTTCGCGGCCGTCTTCTTTTCGATAACCAGCAACCGCATGACGAAATCCAAACCCAGCACCCCCGCCGCGACGCCAAACACGCCGCCGTACCCGGTCCGCTCGTACAGCACGCCGCCGATCACAGGCGCCATCAGCTCCCCGACCGAGATAAAGCTGAACACGGTGCCCACGACCTTGCCCAGGTGCGCCGGGCCGACGGTATCGAGGACCATGGCGAGCCCGATGGTCCAGACGACGGCGGCGCTGACGCCCTGGAGCACACGCGCGGCGAACAGCACGCCGAGGCTGCGCCCGAAGGCGAGCATCACCGTCGCCGCGAGCAGGGCGGCCAGGCCGCTGAGGAAGGGGGCCTGTCGCGAGCTCGTCCGGTCGGCGGCCCAGCCGGCCGGCACGGAGGACAGGACGGAGGCGCCGGCGTAGGCGGCGAGCAGGTTGGAGACGTAGGACTGGATTTCGGGTTGGGGGATCGAGAGCCGGTTCTGCAGCATGAAGGGCAGCACGGGCACGACGAGGCCGTAGAGGAAGAGGTCTGTGAACAGCCCGACGGCGACGGTGGCGATGATGAAGAGGGTGTTGGAGCGCCAGCGTAGGGCTATGGGTGGGGGTTTGGTGGGGGGCATTTTGGGTGGCTACCTAGGTAAGAGTATGTAAGTATGGGAGAGGTGAGAGGGTAGTATTCGCGAATTTTGCAGCTGGGAAAAGGTTGGTGGTGTTGTATAAGATGTAGTTGTAAGGTGGACGTCGAAGAGCTCCGATTGGGTGCTGGCTTGAGTTCGTACCTGCAGATCGATGACCTCATAGGGGACTCCGACTCGGTCGGACAGCTTCTGCTGCAGCCACAATTGACTGGAGTGGCTTAAGGTTACACATTTAGAGTCTGTACCCCCTGAATCAATTGAGCGTCATGATTTTTGTCTTGATTTGAGAGTTTGGTGATGGGATTTTGCTGATGATGTTGGTGTAATCCTTGATCGTGATCCAGCCCCTATTAATAATCGTTCTCATCCCCTTCCCCCTTTTCTTTCCTCTCAGACATCATTGAAGAGCTCGGTTTCTTCTGTAATCGACACTCGCTCGAACTCCATAACCTAGCACTCTCGGTCGTCTATTTCATCCATGGAGGCAATGTTTCGTATTGCTCCCCCCATTCAGCAGGAATTTTGATAACAGCTGAACGCACATAAATATGCATTGCCCCGTTCCACTCTAAGCCTTCGATACATCCACCCTTTATGCTGACAGTGGACCGTGGTGTACCGTCAGCATCTATAATGCGGTGAAACATTCGCGAACCACACTCGGAACAAAAGTAACACTCCATACTGCGGCCTTTTTCAGTCTGTCGCGTATAGCACTTCAACTTAACTTCAAGGTCGGGCGCCAGGGGAAATAAGCCGTCGGCCGTGTAGATGGCAGACGTGCCGAATGCTGAAGAGGTCTGCTTCTGGCATTCAGTACAATGGCAATAAAACAGCGTGATGGGCTTCGCTGTTGGCGTTGAGAACGATACATTTCCACATTGGCATCGTACTGTGAGCGGTTTAGTATCTGATGCCATCATGAAATGTTTCTTTATTACAATGCTGTCATACAGCATTAAATTCGTATGCAAAGCAGTCGAGTTTTTTTTGACATGAACTGGTTAAAAATGCTACATGCCATGAAAAGGTTAGACATATCATCTGCCTGATCATCTCCAACGGATGAAGCCTCGGCAGTTATCCTTTTCTCCAACTTATCCAGCGGATATCATTGGTGGAAATCTAGAACCTGAGAGAACTGTGGGAGTCAGTAATTATCTAATGCGGAGTTATGTAGTATATAGAGAACGACTATCAAGGAGTTAGAGCCTTCTACTCCTAGTTGAAATACCTCGACATCTAAATTATGGTATGCTAATACCTTGGCGACTTTGATGTGAAGCTTCAAAAAGTTGTTGAACCGTGAAGCATAGATCTATTAGGTAATTATTTAGAACAATATCGGTTTAGTAATGCACAATGCATTATTGATCCCCTACATGGACGAATGGATGGCTGAGAGGCCCCCAGGTCACCTCTTTCCCAACCCTCAGAATTGGTCTAAAGTGGCCCTAACCAAGAAAGTCGAACTTGTAAGTCTGTCAAGCAGCCAAGTAATCCGTAAGCCAGCTAACTATTTATCCGTTCCAGATATAGTAAAACTGAAGTTTGACGGCCGTTGCTAAAATAACTCGAGGAATTGCTCTCGCGGCTAAATGCAATTGACAATGTTCAATGCTACGCGAAATCGCGTCTCCCCAGGGGTGATATTTAACCCCTCGACGCCGAGCCGGGGTATTGGAAACCTAGATTTATAGCACCTACACTTATGGCCAAGTTCAATCATATAATAATTCAGGGAATATACTCAGGGGTACCCCACAATACGATCTAGAAGTCGACCTTGAGGCAAATCGTCACATTACCACTTTATATCACATAACTTGTGGTATCACCATGACCCGGTCAATCTGACTGTCTTCGCGTAGAGAAAAACTAAATAAATACCTACCTACCTGTGGACTTGTTGTCTCGTAGAGTTTTTGAACTATGGTTGGGATTTCCTTACCACTCTCTGACACTTAGAAGTCTACCCATTTCGCCAAGTTCAAGATGTTGCTTGAATCTGTAATTACTACCTTCACATTTGCACTCTGCGCTTCAGCTAGGGCTGTCCCCAACCCTATCGAAGTTTTCAAGAGAGCACACACAGCTGGTACCGTCATCAACAAGTGCTCCAAGCCTGGCGTCCTTGCGCTAGCCTATGATGATGGTCCATATCAATACACTTCATCGCTAGTGGATACATTGGATCAGGCAGGGGTAAAAGGCACATTCTTCCTGACTGGTACTCTATATGGTACGAGTATTGTAGAGCGCGTATGGATCTAGACTAATATTGATAGGTTGTATCTACAATCAGCAGGCAGCAGTCAAAAAAGCGTTTGAATCTGGGCATCAAGTTGCTTCCCATACTTGGTATGACATCCAGTCGTTTATCGAGTAAATAGGGTAGAGCTTTCGCTAATGTTTCTCAAGGACGCACCCTCATATGGGAAGCATGGGTGCTGCTCAGATCCAGAGTGAGATGGAGAAAGTTGAGCAAGCCTTTGTCAACATTTTCGGAAAGAAGCCACAATACGTGCGCCCGCCGTACCTCGAGACGGGCGGCCAGTTCTTAACGGTCATGAAGCAGATGAACTATACTGTCATCACCGACGATGTAGACGCCGGTGACTGGAACAACCAATCTCCGCAACAGAGCGAACAGAAGTTCCAACAGGCTGGCGCAAGTGGCAACGGACACATCCCGCTGATGCATGAGACATACCAGGGCACGGTCACAACTTTGACAAACTGGCTAATCGACTGGGCCAAGACCAACAATTTGCAGATAGTCACAGTTGGTATGCATCCCCAAAGAAATTCTCAATCCTAAGAGCAGTAGCTAATTCCATCCTAGCTGAATGCCTTGACGATGCGAATGGTGCTTATAAAGAGGGGACATTTGAGGGCGATGGGAAGACGACCTGCTAAGAATACTCGACTAGTACCCAAACTGTTTTGAGTGTGTCCGCATATCCTATAATAGTCACCAAGTTATATATAGCGATATACGAAATGGCGTCAGCAAGCTAGGTATTGCATTGATCCCGCCCGTGATAGCTTGGGTATATTTCTACTAGATCCGTTAGAACCCGAAGTGATCTCTTGAGCTACCAATAAAAATACAAATATCTTGTAAGGTGGCTAGCCTTATTAATGGGGCGAAATCCGAGTCCCTAAGTTGAATGCGACTTAGCGTTGTCAAGAATAACTCGTCGGATCACGAACGTGAATCGGGTTTACGGACCCTGAAATTGAATCTAAATCCGGCACAGGCACCAGAACTATCATCAGCTCCGCGGAACCCGGCGCTGACCACATTGACGAATATCAATATCTTGAGTTATCTCCATCGGGAGTATTTTTCGGTCGTCCGAGTCCCAAAGTCAGGCCAATCCATCTCTTATTTCGAATCAGTGAGGCTTAGCGGAGTTCATCAACGTAATAATAGACATTCAGTCAGGACTCCTGAATGTATAAAAACTTGGTTAACCCGCCATCTAATGTAGTCGATAGAACAGAATAGTTGCAGTATCATTGCTATATCGACATCATCAGCCATTCAAACATTAACTTCAAAGTTTTACATTATAACTTGAATACAGTCATTTGTCTTGCCCCCTTTTCCATCCTGTCCCCCAAAGTCTCCATAATGTCCAAATGCACCCAATTATTCCCACCGTCCCCCAAGTTCACTGATGAGGACGTTCCAGATCAAAGCGGCAAGGTTTTCATTGTCACTGGTGGTGCGGCGGGGGTTGGATTTGAAGTATCGAGGATCTTATATGGAAAGAACTCAACGGTTTATATTGCAACGAGAACTGCATCAAAGGCTAAAAACGCCATAGACAACATGAAGAAACAATGCCCCGGAAGTCATGGGAGGTTAGAGTTTTTGGATCTTGACCTCGCGAATCCAGAGACTATCAAGCCTGCAGTAGAGAGCTTCATGTCTAAAGAGCAAAGACTTGATGTATTGTTCAATAACGCAGGCGTTATGGGCACAAGTCCCGATCAGAAAACCATACAGGTAAGCAAAGGCCCTGCACAGAGCCGATGAGTGTCCTGGTATCAACTAACAATATTCCTTAGGGCTACGAGTTGCAACTAGGAACCAACGCTCTGGGCCCCTTTCTCCTGACTAGGCTCCTCGAACCAATCCTCTTAAGCACTGCCGCCCAGCAAAAGTCCTTCGGTAATGTGAGAATTGTATGGGTCGGTTCTATGTTGGACATCGGCACCCCTAAAGGGGGCATTGTATGGGATGCCCAAACAAACGAACCAGCACTACACTCCGAGATGATGGCGAATTATATGCAATCCAAAGCAGGAGTTACCTTTCTTGGTCACGAGTTTGCTAAGAGACTTGGTGACAAGGGGATCATCTCGATGGTGAATTTGCCCCACTTAACCCCTGACCCCTTTTTCATAGGAGCTAACAATAAAATTACAATGTCAATAGTCCTTACACCCAGGGATGATGAGAACTGAGCTGCAAAGAAATATGCCAGCACCAGTGCGTACAGCTATGGTATGAAAATATAATTCTTAAAATTCATACTCCGTTAGAGCTTGCTGACCTCTTACTAGGGTGCGGTCTTCAAGGGACCTACATATGGTGCCTATACGGAACTATTCGCGGCTTTCTCATCCGACATCACAAGAAAAGACAATGGCAGGTATATCATTCCTTGGGGTCGTCTTGGCTCGGTTCCAGGGCACATGGCAGGAGGTATGCGATCGAAAGAAGATGGAGGCAATGGTCTATCGGAGAAATTCTGGAACTGGTGTGAAGCAACCACTCGCTCGTATCAATGAACTAGTTGGCATCGACAGATATAATGGTACTTTCTATGATATATCACTTCTTCCCTACGGCACAGACGGATATTACACTACCTTGAAAGATCTTCGTCGAGTGTCTCGCTGCTGTTAAGTCTGTTGCGGTGTAGATCACAGAAGCTATTGATAGAATGCACCTCACACCAAATAGCCAAGTAAACTTGCTGCTTACTTTTTCACTTTCACCGCGGCTAACAATGCCAGGTGATGTCGGAAACAAGGTCATCAAGATTATGATTACGTTGACTAAGCACCACGCCGGTTTTAACTGTATATTTTAGGGAAACTGGAAGAGATGCCAAACAAGATAACGAAGCATATGTTCTAATTCGAGTATCTCCTGCGGCAGAAATGAATTGAAAGCAGAGGTCCATCCTAAGAGTAAAGAGGCGAATCCCCATTCCGAGTAACAGCCATACCAGAGTGGAAATCTAATTCCGTTGTAAGAAAATCCTCATTGATAACGATTCCGCCCCAGAGCCTGAATGTATGGAAATGGAGGGTATCCCCGGTTTCAAAACGGGTACTAACCAACAAATAGAATCAGATGAGGATTTTGAAATTTTTGATGAGACCATGGACTCCAGCAAAGAGAATCAGGGGTCAACCAAAGCGTTATTCTTCTTATTTAGAGGATAAGGGGCTAGGTCGAGTATGTTCTGGTATTTCTGTTAATAGTTCTGCCATGAGTTCGAAGAGTTCGTTGGTCGTATTTGGGGCGATATAATAGAGTTATTCATTCTCCACGCACGCGTATATTGAAAAAGCGGTTATGAGTATACCAGTATACCGCCTTATAAGAATCTGAATCGTTAAGAATGGCACAAATATGCACATACTTATGACCTTCAGAGTCCATAGCTCTTTCGGTACTTTTAATAGTAACTAACACGACTTCCTAGCTGCTTCCAAGTCGCTTCCAAGTCGCTTCCCAGCTTACATTGAGCCTGGTATTGCTTGCCGTGCTTGATCTGGACGATAAGGCGATAAGAATCGATGGCGGCAGCCACAGAAGTATAAGCAGGAAGCCACACCGTAACCGGTAAGGCGTAATGACGATCGGTGGGTCACGCTAGATATTGTCCCCCTCTTAGCTCTCAGATTTTCCTTTTTCCCTCCCGCACCCATACACAGCCCACAATCCACACTGGGCTGACTGGGCATAAATTGACGAGTACCGATACTGCAATAAGAACTTGCATCTCACGAAGATTCCCCGGATATCCGCCGACAACTTGCCGTCATTAGTCCTTGTTCGCGACGCGCTCTTTTAAGAGCTGATGATCTAGATGGCATCATACCCAGATCCATCTGCCGGCGACGAGCCAACTCCCATTTCGGCAACCCAACCCACAACCGTGCATCAACCACAACAAGCACAACAGCAGCAGCATGAGTATGATGGCTTGCCTTCACCAGTCGCTGTACCGGCAACTACTGTCGCACATCATGGACTCCAAATCTTGCAAGCTGCGTCTGCAGCTCCTTCAACTCCAGGACCAGATCCCGCCGAATTAGCCCAACAGTATGCGCAATCTGCCACAATGCAGATGGGTGATCCTCAATTCGCTCCCCCGCCTCCTCAGCCGATCGACACATCCGTCGCGGCATCGCCTGCGTCCCAGAAAGTCACGCGTCTACGCCGTGCTTGCGACATGTGCAGCCAGCGAAAGGTGAAGGTAATTACGCTTCTCCCTCTTCTTAATACCAATGGTTCACGGCGTATCTTGTATGCTATGTACTTTGTACTTCAAAATAATCTAACAACGTCAATGAATAGTGCGACGAAAGTGGTCCGCCGTGTAAGCCATGCTCCGATCTGCAAGTCGAATGCACATTCAATCGAACTATGAAGCGGCGCGGTCCGCCGAACAAGCACGCCGAAGCTGCCAGACTAGCAAAGCGACCACGTAACGACGATGTGTCCCCAGCTCCGCATCATGCAGCCGAGACTTTGGTTTCAATCGCTGCTCATAACGGCCAGACTGTGGGTGGATTAGACGCCGAGACTATTGCTCCCTGGGGTATCTTGGAGCTACTCGTTGACGATTTCTTCACCTACATACACCCCCTTATGCCATTTCCTCACGAGCCGACCTTCCGCGCAGCATTTGCTAGCCGCATGGATAAAACTAGCAGTGAGTTTCTGGCGTTGGTTGCTAGTATGGTTGGAGTCTTAGTCGCCTCGTTTCCTCGAAGTGCACGGTCTCATCTCAAGGCCCAGCATAGTACAGGGCTATTCCCGTCCGCAGTGGCCATGATCGACCACTGCCGCGTTATTGCAGTGGAGGCTCGGGGCGCTCAGTTTATGATAAAGGATCATATGAGCGTCGATATCGCCGCGACAAGCTATTTCCTAGGCCTTGCCGCAGCCCATACACTACAGTGGAGATTGTGCAAGCGATTCTTTACGGAGACTATGACTTTCTGCAGAGAGCTGCTTGGTAATTATCAGCAAAGTGGTCCTACTGTAACACAACAGATCCCCGGTCTGACACAAATGGCCAATGCTTCAGCTAATGGACCTATCGATCATATAAAGGATCAGATTAGCAAGCGCATCTTCTGGGTTATGGTTGCCGGTGTTAGGTAAGGCCCCTTAACTACAGAGGACTCCATACTATGCGTGGTCGGACTAATTCCGATATAGATCGATGACTCAACTAGGAGTATCTATTAACGAGATACCTTTACCTCCTCCCACCTCTCAGGAACCATATCCTGAGCAACCTATCGAGGTGGATGATGAATTCATCTACGCGGGTCAAATTCTTGCCCAACCGGAGGGTACCGTTTCTCTTATTACCGGGTTTAACCGCAATATCCGTATTTACATGACCATGAACGAATTGGTTGGCGTGGACATGTGTTACGGAATCAATTTCTTCGATTGGACCGCGCAGAAGAACATTCTTAGCAACGGACTGGCGACTGCTAAGCAAGCTGCTGATGACTTACCTCCTGAACTTCAAGTGAAGACGCATAACCTACAGCATCTTCAAAACCACACTATGGGCCTCGACGATTTGGATCTAGAATACTATCCACCTGCTCTTCCCCTTACGAAACCAGCCAATGATCTACGGCGCGTTTTTGCGGAACAGCCTTTGCGCCGGCGGCACCTCCAATTTGAGATCCAAAAAGCCAATATTCAGCTGTCGCAGCTTGCTACACGCTCATACTTCGTTGAGCGGTACCTTAACCTACGAGATATTCGCCGCGCCGATCCTAATTTTGCCGAGAGAGCGAAGACGGAGGAGAAAGATGACCGAGACAGTATGATGGAGAATGAACGAGAATTAATTGTACAGAATCTCGTCACCGTGCTGGCATCTATTAGCCAGCGTAATATGGAACCAAATGGTTGTTCCCTCATCAACAAGATCAGACAGGTAGCCAGCACGTTGGTGGAGGACACCAATTCGGAGCGTAAGGGACCAGTTGTAGCTAAGGCTAAGGAGTATCTCAACGGTTTCCTGGACATCCTTATGAAACTGGAGAAGATCGGTGCAGCGCCTAGAGCTGAGACAATGACTCCTCAAGACGAGGAGGAAGAACTGCGAAGTTGGACGAGCCTTAGGGAGTACCAATCACAGTTCCTGACAAGTGGTGGATTCTTAGGTGACGGCTATTAGTACCAACCGGCCTGGTAATCGTCTGCATATTCGTTGCAAAATTAATGCTTTTACGAAAAATATACCCGAACTTCGCTTCATTCCTGTCGGGTATTCTTGCATAGCAGGAACGCCGGAAACACCTAGCTCACCTGAAAACATGGAAGAAAGTTACCCCATGATCAAGGTTGACTTTGAGGCTAAATAATATTTGCTCGCGACACTGTATATAGCTCTGCTTTTCGACGAAGCCATTATGTGGCACACTTTACGCGGATACTGCGGGGACGCCTGAATCGATGAATTCACGTAACACTGCACTCGTTGCATGCTTATCTCTTAAGTGATATTACAGATGAAGTGTTTGTAGTATGTAATTATGAATTCGATGCTTTAGTTATATGGTTTATGGTTTTATTATAACCAAGTCTCTAAGAGCGACAAACTATTAATGATGCGTTGAAATGAGGTACGAACTTAGACCATTTATGGGCACTGAAGCCAGTGGGAAACGCTGCTGATCATGCTAATCATTGACTCTTCTAATTCAAGCTTAAACCAACTGAAACAGAATGCTACAGTGACACGGTCCCCGTTTTGAGATTGTAGAGGTTGGATTATTGTTAGATCAAATCGAGATTCCGTCAAGTGGTAGAACTGATAAACTATTATACTATATGCATTTACCTAAAAGAGATGCACTTTTCTGAATGGTTTGATGCATATCAGATCAGATGAGGCTGAGTAGACGGATGAGGGAATACTCAGATGTGGCGGTGCAACTGTCTCGAAGTCTTCCATACAACTAGGACGGCCCTAGCAGCCCAGTGGACCTTAGGGGATTGGGACTTTGAAGGGACGCTAAGGCAGGCAAGGGTTAGCGCGGGAAATTGAATGAACCAAGGCTGCAGGTGTCCTAAGAAAGAAAATGATGCACAGCAATTTTAAGAAGTCCGTCCACCGATTTGCACCGATTTCACTGCACTGATTGCACTGATTAGACTGATTACCTACACTGATTGCAGCGACTGCACTGACGGTTGCTGTTGGTTGTCACTTGCCAGACTTCAGAAGGAAAAAAAGTACACATGTGTTTTTTCTAATCGTTAGATTATTAGGCAGAGGCTCACACGACCATTTTCAACCTTTGTCATATTATCTTCAATCCCGTCTTCTTGTTTATTTATTTTCTTCTTCTTTTCTTTCCCCTTCCCCTTAACCTCTGATTATCGACGACAAACATCGGATCAATCAGAAGTTGGAGAGTCACATAACGAACGAGAAGAAAAAAAAAGACGAAGGGCGTTATCTGGCAGCAATTCTCTTGTCAACTTCATACCAGATACCACAAATACCCAGATACCCAGATAGCCGTCGAGAAAATTGTATTATCAAGGGATAATTTCGGGTCGCATCCACCATCTAGGCTGCTAGGCATTTCTGACCATTCTAGGACCATTACAGCAAGACCGTGGCTTAGGGGGGATTAACGGATTAACGCCAGATCCACCTTCAAGTCAGCCTCCTACAGTTTCTCAACTGCTTTAACTGCTTTAACTGCTACGGTACGTGCCAGGGATCGAGAGGAAAGGAGTCAAGACGAAGAAAAAAAAATAATTACGCGAAAACAACCTGTCCATATTCAACAACGGTGCTTACCAATTGCAACGCCCAGCACCAGCAAATCATCCCTTTCAGGTCGAGAACAATACTCTAATCACCATATTTGATGCACTAGGGGAATCTTGGGACGTTTATCTTACGCGACAATAATCGGAGTACCGCTACTACCATCCACTACAACATCCTGAAGTCGAAGGAGAAACAAGCATCAAGAGAGAAAAAAAACATAATATGTCGTCGGGACTGACGAGACGTCGTGGAGCTGGTGGCGGTACAGCCACCGAAGATGCCAATGGAATCAGTCGCTCCGGCTCATCTCAGAATGTACGCGACAGCGCCCCTGAGACGAGTTACGAGAATAGCGAGAATGGCCACAAGATTGCATTCGACCCGCGCGATATTAGCGAAAGCGCCGAGAGGAGTAAGCAGCCGAAACTAACCTTGATGGAAGAGGTTATATTGCTAGGGCTCAAAGATAAACAGGTATGAATAAATACGAACCCGACCAAAACAAAAACAACAATGCTGACGGCACATGCGACCTTCATAGGGCTATCTCTCCTTTTGGAACGATAACATCAGCTACGCATTACGCGGCTGCATTGTCCTCGAACTCGCTTTCCGCGGTCGCATCGCCATGCAAAAGGATCCCTCTAGACGGCGATTTCCCCTAGCCGACCGGACAATCGAAGTCATCGATGATACCCTCACTGGCGAGGTGCTACTAGATGAGGCTTTGAAGATGATGAAGCAGAGCGAGAAGATGAGCGTAAGCTCGTGGATCGACCTGATGAGCGGTATGCAATATCACCTACACGCGATTTGACCCGTCCTGATCCGTTCTGATCCGTTCCCGACTTTACTGACCGCGGCTTCTTACCCGATAGGCGAAACATGGAACCTCATGAAGATCGGTTACCAACTAAAGCAGGTTCGCGAGCGTCTGTGCAAGGGTCTCGTCGATAAGGGTATCCTTCGCACCGAGAAGCGCAACTTCCTTCTCTTCGACATGGCCACTCATCCCGTCGCGGACGGCGGCGCGAAAGACGAGATCCGACGGCGCGTTAGGAACGTTTTAACTCAGCGCACCGTCGTCTTGCCCGCCTCGCAGTTCCTGCCCGAGAATCTCGAGTTCCGATATATCCGTACCATCTCGATGGTTTGCGCCGCATATGCAGCTAATGTCTTGGAGAACGCCTTGAGCACGCTAGGCCACGAGGCACGAGAGCGCGCCTTCACCCAGACCGACGAGCTACTCGCCGAGTACTCTCAGTTCCCCTTCGGAAGAAAGACCGGCTCTACTGGCATCGGAGCTAACCTACCCCAAGTTATTTCTGAGGTGAGCGCCTCCTAAACGACTCTTCCAATAACGAATATGCTAACCCAAATTGTGTATAGGAGGTGAATAATGCTAAGGAGAAGGAACTCCAACTCGAAGTCGTTGCCGCCTGCTTAAGCGTCTTCACTCGCCTCGACTCACTTCTATAAACCTGGGCTTGGCCTATTTTTAAATCCCTTCTACTTGTACGAAACGCAATAGAGCCGGCATTCACATTTCGTCGACCGCACTACATTCGGCAACAAACCCACCATCAACCCACTTATCCTGGCCTCCCCCGACTCGACCTGATTTCCATCTTCACCCGACCCTTGACCCCCGATAATGTCGAGAGCTGACTGGAAAATAACCGTTCTGGATTAGAAAACGGGGCGGATTCCAAGAACATGCACGCATGCCCACACCATCAACCGTGACACACCGCATCACACCATACCATGCCATAGCAACTACATCTAAACGATATAGAGCAATGACAACTTCGAAATTCTTTTAAGCATGGGGGATTCCTTCGGGCCGAAAAAAAACATTAGGGAGGAAGCAGAGAGCAAGGAGAGAGTTGCTAGCTGAGGAGAAAAAGCTCTTTACGGTTTTAACGCCCACAGGCACAGGCAAAAAAGCAAGGAAAGAAGGGGGGGTTCAATCATGTCATTTCTCGACCGTGTTGTAATAGTCTAAAAATTCATGGATTTTTTTTTCTCTCGGCGTTGACCCCTTTTCTCTCCCCCTTACGATATGATCGCTTGCTTTAGCTTGCTTGGTGGTTTTAATTTTCTGGCTATCAGGTATTCCATTGTCCGTTTATTCCTTGTGTAGGGGTTTGGGGATTTATTTGGGAGGGCGTGGTGATGCGTAGGCGCTCGCGTCTGTTGTCACATATAACATCCATGATATGGTAGGGGTGAGGTGCCCTCTACTGGTTGATTGAATTCATGATCTTAGTATTTTAAAAACTTATGGGTGTCTTCACGTAGCAAAAGTCGTATCTTGACCGTTATTCGTAGCTATCATCTCACGTCTGTCCATCCATAACTTCACGAGCCGAAGCTCGTATATCCATCCAGTCCGTCCGTCCCAATCGTATCCTCATCCTCATCCTCATTCTTATTCCTCTTCTTACTCCCCCTCTCACGCCTTCCCCCGCCTTAACCTCTCCTTCCAACCGCCCTTCTCAAACAACCAAATAGCCTCCACAGCAAACGCCCTCGCGCTCCTATGTCCGCGCCCCTCCTCCGTCCCCGCCTCCTCGTACAAACTCCGCAGCACCGCCCCCTCCTCCACCTCATCCCAGATCCCCCTCGCCAGCGCATCATGCGGACCCCCGAACTCGGCGCGGCCTAGCCGGTACAAGATCCGGCCCAGCGTCTGGTACGCGACGCACCGCTGCCCGGGAACCGCGCTGCGGCACAGGCGCGCCAGCTCGCGCACCGTGTACCCCGCCGCCTCGGGCGCCTCGCCGTGGTGGTGCAGGCCCTTCGTCGTGGGCACGGAGCGCGAGATCCGCGGCGGTAAGAGCTCGCCCCGGAAATTGAAGCGCAGGGCGGAGACGGGGAGAGAGGATTGCGAGGGGTGGTAGGGCGAGTCGTAGTCTGCGGCTGAGTTGGGAGTGGGGATGGGCGCCATCCAGGCTAATTTCGAGGGGTCGGCGGGAAGGGACGGGAAGTATTTGGTGTGTAGCTTGGAGAGGAAGTCCGGGTCTGAGGGGTCGATGGAGGGGTTCGGGGGGTGCGGCCAGTGTGGTTTGGGCTGGGGTTCGGCGGCGGCGGTGGGAGGGTTGGGTGTGGTGTCGGTGGAGGAGTTGGTATTGGTGTTGGTGGTGGTGGCGGATGGAGGCGCTGGTTGAGGTTTGGGTATTGTTGCTGCTTCTTCGTCTTCTTCGTCTGCTACCGTTGCCCAGCGTACGCGTTTGGAGCTATCGGTGCTCGCTGGCTCTGCTTGGCCTTGCTCTGCGGACTCGTTCTTTGCTGTGCTGCTACCAGGCTGCGCTGACGTATCTTCTACTCGTATTTCAGGAGGTTCCTGTGCTGGCTTTGGGACGGCGGAAGGGGCATCTTGCGACGTAGATTCGGGGAGATTGAAGGGGTCATTCTTCTTAGGTTCGTCCAGATTGGCGCGCTTGAGGAGCATCTCGAGTACCGACGGATCTAGGCCGTTAAACAGCTCCTGCCTAGCAGCCTCGATCTCTTCCGGCGACATAGAATCCAGCTTCTCATTGTTCTCGAGATCTATCGTCCGCTTCTCGACCGATTTGAAGTCTTTGCCCGAAGCCGGTTGTGCGTCTCGAGTAGGAGCAAACAGATCTTTTGATGTTGTGGATGTCTGTGGTTTCTCCCCTTCGGTGCCCGCGCTCTGTCGCTTCTGTTTGAATGCTGATATCCTCGTTCGCTTTTTGTGTTCTGGAAATCCGGTTGTTGTTGACTTAATCTGAGGGAAGCTTGGAGCCTTGGGCTCGGTCGCCTCCTTCTCATGGATATCCGAGATAAGGAAATTCATGATTTCTGCCTGGGTAGACAACACGGCAACCTTCAGTATCTATGGCAAGCAGGGGGTAAAGGTAGTGTCGTAATGTTGGACTGTGACTGAATTAAAAATGGTAGGATATAAGATGTAACTAAGAAATCGGGACTAAGCCAATGAACATTTTCAATGTTGACGTAACAGCCACTAGGATTACTATAAGTGGGCTCATAAATGTACCTGTGGCTGATGTGTCAATAGTGTTGCGTTAGCGCGTTTATAGATAACTTTTGGAGTTTCTAGAACGAAGAAGCGCGGAAGAACGCTTAGTGAACCAATCAGAGAGGATCGGCCCGCGTCTCATTGCAACGGGAATGAGAAACACGAAAATTAAGCTGAAACTTAAAAAGGTACGTACCGAAAGGGTGCATGACTCCGATTCCTTTGATAATTACTGGGTATTATTTCTATTTCATGCACATGGTTTAATGGAATATCTACTTATACCTACATAGATAGAATTCATGCTAGCTACCTACGTGTTCAAGAATAACGGACTTGGCCGTGGTTGGGCCACTATCCGAAACAGGTCATGGATAGAAGTGGTACAGATTAACGACGTGAGAAACGATGTACACCACATTTAGATTTGTTGTACAGTCGTAATACGACATGGAGATGCTTACCAAGGTAATACCCTATATAAGTATCTGACAATAAAGAGTTACGATACTGTCAGATGAATTTATACTAGTAGGGGCAACACCGAAAAAACACCAGTGTCGCATGGTGCTTTATCAAGAGTCAAATGCAACCCCGCCCTCCTGTTGCTGTGAATGCTGCATAAAAGGAAGATATACGCTCTGATTCTCAACTCTCACCCAAGCTCATTGAAGATGAAAAGACTATATCCCCGGCATGTGACAGCTAATTCAACAAAAGAGAAACATATGCATCGGTGTAGATGTTTGCTTCTTTATAACATATGTGCATTTGTTACAGTCAAATAGGTACATCCTAATAATAGACGTGGTGTAAAAGGCTATATCCCTGTTTTCTATATTGACATATCTTAGTAAGCAGTGCTTTTGTGTACAGAATTCTCTATTATCTAATAGGCTCAATATACCCCATGTCATTATCGCGGCTATCTTGCGTCAACCGTCCTGCCGTCTAAGTGGGTCTTGTGAGACTTTGGGATTATGAAACCAAGGTACGTACCCCGCTCTATTCTCTATTCCCACCCACAGTTCGGCGGAGAGGGAGGCTCAAGCTGCATGAAATTGAACAGTTCCCCACTCTCACTGCCTTTTTAAGTTTGCCGACTGTTCGGCTCATCCAACCCGGCGCTACCTATTCAAGGAAAGTACATCTGCAGCTGTACCTGACCGCATACCACATATGTACACGTCCATTCTTAGAGCTACCTTAACTAAGACATATTAATCATGACCTATGCGGGAGGCAGGGACTTTCAAGATCTGAGGTAGATGACGACTTCCCTAGATAACCCCTTCGACAACGAAGCGACAAGAGAGTTTTTCAGCCGACGGGAACCCTGCACTTACCTAATTAAGTAAGTAAATCAAGTACGTTGGACACCTATCTCGTACAGTGTTTGACCCAGTGTTAGCGGACGGCACATATAATGTTTATTTTATCAAGTTGTAACTTGAATGTACCTCGGATTGTCAGGGCCCAGCCACATCTGGAATTTTTAGTTGGTCACGTCCCGCTGAGCGGTCAATAATAGTCCAACTGGCAAGCTCCTAGTTTCTATTGCTAGTAGCTTGAAGGTTACGCGACCCGATCCTTCGTATCTTTTCGTCCGGTCGCCCACGGTTGCCCCCCCTTTCCAAGCAAAGTTCCAGTGTATTACAGAACCCCTGGCACGTCTTTCACGGGTCTTTTATGTCTCCGTCTCTCTTTTGTACACATTATTACTTGCCTATCACGAACCAAGAACCCGCGAACCCCCTCTCCCCCCCGACTTTCCGTCTTCAGAAGCTTGAAGCTAGAAGCTAGAAGGCAGAAAGACCAGAAGCCTAAGGCAAACCTAGGGCCACCTCATCACTCCGAAGTGTCATACGCCCACCCTCCTAACCATATCTTACCCTTCTAGGTTTGATGGTTTCCTTGATGTTCTAGTCTGGTTCCTTAGATATTTCCCCTTTGGTATAATTATCAGGCTCCATCGTCATCCCCCCCGATAAAGCTCAGGCCAAATGTCCAGAGTCATAGTTCCTTTTCCCCCCGGTCTCAGCCGTCCCAGTCCAATCCGCACCCTAGTCGGATGACTTTTTTTTTTCTTTCGCGATCTAATGCCTATGCGCCTAATAATTATCTCTCTTCCCTTTTCCACCCCCCATCATTGCATTGTAACAGTTCCCCTTGAATTCCTAGTTGTTCCAATGACACCCCCAGGCTTACCTAGTTCCGATCTCTAATTCGATTTTTTTAATAATAAAATTTCCCGCTCAACTCTCATTTCTAGCTAGCTGAATGGCCCCGATTTTTCTCGCCTTGTTGGAGAATAATTACCATTAACCATTTCCCAATCCCAATCCAAAACTGAAAAATAGTAGCCATCCCCATTCCCTCATTCCCCCATCCCTCCCGCAATCTTTTGCAACTTTACAATTCTTCCTCTTTTCTCCTACTTTTTCTTCACAACAAAGATGAGTTTATCAAAATAAATCCATCTAATTCCATCACTTCTTCGCGACTTTTCATTTTATTTTTTATGTCATCTTGCGCAAAAAAGTCAAGTGCACTTAATTCGACTATTCTCGAGTGGCTTATACCACTATAATTACCATTTTTTCATCGGCAAAGTTTGGTACGGGCGGTCCGCATTGCGAAACATCTGCGCGATCTTGGTGAAGTTATTCAGAACCCGGACTCTCCATCTCCCATCTCCAAGGCCGCACCGACCACACGATTTCGAGGTCACGTTACCCAATAGCGTGTACGTACTTCTGTACAACAACGATCCACTTGAGCCACTTGAGACTTTCACCACTCGCCCCTTCTAGGCGAATTAGTCAATCGGTTACAGTACACGGTCACCCTTTTCGCGTACCTGCCTACTCCTTGCTGTAGCTGAGACCACGTGCCTCCACCCGCGCCTGCTCAATCACGTAGCGCTCAACCGAGTTAGCTTCATCAGAATAGTCGGCAACCAGTAAAAAGATACATAAGATACATATGTACATTTACCGGATTGGCCAATTCTAACTCTTTTGACTCTATAGAAGAGAATTAGGCTTCTCTAAACAGTGGGAATTAGGCGCGACAGTTACGACGGGAGTTTTATCTTTCTCCAATTGCTCAGATAAATAAGCTGAAACACTTTTCGGTCTATTTATCTGAGATTTCCACTCACTTAAAAATTAAAGAAATTTTTAATTACAAATATTCTGACATCACATCACACATCACACACCACAACACCCCGGCCTAATACAATCAGACTATTAATAGGACAGTTCTACTGTCTAACTCTTTGTCTCATTTCACCTAACAGTCAGGGTTAGTGTCGAGGATCAGGGTTATATCAGCAGAACAACACGATGGCTGCGGGCTCTAGCAACGCCCCAGCGCGATACAGCTCATCGCCTGAGTTGTCAGACCCGCCCTCTATGTTATCGGCACCTGCATCGCCATCGGGGTATAATAGAGCAAAGAATGGAGGTGAACAGGATGAGATTGTGGTCGATCCCACCACGATCCGATATGATGGATCCGGCCAGCCTATGTTAACTAAGGACGGCTTACCAAGGAGGAAGCCTGGCCCGAAGCCGGGAACGAGAATCAACAAGCGGAGTAGTACGAATCCCGAGGAGGGAGAGAAGATCAAGCGGGTCCGGAAACAGAAAGAGAAAGATCCAAATGCACCAACCACGTCAAGGAGACGCAAGGTTACATCTCTGGATGGCGAGGCGAGTGAATCACGATCACGGGCTACTAGTGTCGCCGGAGGTACAAATACCGGAGCTACCGCCCCTTCGCGACAACCTAAGATCACTGAGATGGTCACCGGTCAAAATCAGAACCGATTAGAGCCGACTCCTCAGAGGGAAGTGAAACGTGAAAACATACTTGGATCCATGTCCAATATCCTAAACGCAGACCCTGAACCACCGCAACAATATTCTCGTCAACAATCGCAACAAGCTCAGCAGCAACCAACACGCCCAAGCGTGCCTTCACGGACTAGTGGTACAAATTACGACCCCATCCGCTCATCGAACTACGACCCGGTACGAGGAACGATGAGTTATTCTAACCCGATGGGATCTCCTCGTGGACCGTCTACTGGCGCAGGTATCGTCAACCGCGCAAGCGCATCTCCATCTATCGCGAGTCTTGTCGACCCGCCTGTGCCCAATATCATTTCGCCAGTTCCGTCGCACACATCTTTCACAAAGACTGCACAATCGCATTCTCAATCCCAACCTGGCCCTCATAAGGAGTCGAGCGCAATGCCTGAATCGCCTAATCCTTTCCGCAAAGAATTCATTCCCCCTCCGGCACCAAAACCTCCTGTGGCTGAGGCCAAGGAACCGAAGGAGGCTAAGGAGACTAAGAAGCCGGTGCCACCTCTGGCCCCTACTGCTATGTCCAAGATCGAAATTCGGCCGACGTCCATTACTACTATTGGTGGGGCCGGTTCGAAGAAACCGTCGCCGAAGAATCAGAGCACGGCATCTTCTCCTCGTGTGAATGCTCTGAAGGATACCCTTGCCCCTCTTCCTGCTGGACCCGAGCGCTCTATCCTTGACTTCGGCAAAGCGGAGCCGGGATCCGAGACGGATGCGCCATCCATCATCCTCAACGTTCCGCTCAATGGAGAGACGAACAAGTATATAAATTTTATGCGTATGGCCGAGGATCAGTATGGTTGGGACGCCCTTCACCCGCGGCAAGCCGAGCTCAAAGCGCGCAAGGCCCGTATTGCTGCGGCGTCCGCTGCGTTGGCTCAGAACGATTCCAGCCGTGAAGGAGACGAGATGTCGGTGGATGAATCTGATAATGAAGATTCCAATGTCGAGATGGGAGGTACCAGCGGACCTGACAAGGCCGCCGATGGCAAACCGGCAAAGAAGAAGAGACACTTCAAAGAGGACGAGTACGACAAAGACGACGACTTCGTCGATGATTCTGAACTGCTCTGGGAAGAACAAGCGGCGGCCAGTAGGGATGGCTTCTTCGTCTACTCCGGGCCCTTGGTGCCGGAGGTTGAGAAGCCGGAAACTGGACGGTATGTGCATCAATTACTGCTAATGATATGATTGAATTTATACTGATTGAATATAGTGGTGACGTACCCAAGAGAGGTCGAGGCTCGCGCGGTGGTCGTGGCGGTACCCGCGGAGCTGCTAGCGGCACGGGACGAGGCCGTGGTGGTGGCCCTGGATCTCGTGGAGGAGTGGTACGAAAACCCCGAATGACGAAGGCAGACAAGGCTCAGATGGACCGCGAGAAGGCCGAACGCGAGGCCACGCTATTAAAATCGGCGACCGGCGGATCATACAACGTCCTACACCCAGGCAGCCCGCAATTCGCGGGCTTGTAGGACTATGCTCAGTGGAGGAAGAGCTGGCAATGAAAATTTCACGTATGTAATATATGCACACAGAGCATGGGCGTTTGGCGACTTCCCTTTGATCGCGAGCGGCAGGCGTGGGATTAGAAGGTCTCGAACACTGGCTCGATGCTTAAGCTCCTATTTGTGTTGATACCATCATTGTTACGGCGCATGTGTGGAGTTGTGGAATTCGGCGTACCACTCGGTGACCTCAAATGGTTAGATTTGCTTTGGAAGACCGCACTCTGTAATATGCCAATAGTAGCATTGTGCTTCACCAGACTGTCAGTTCCAAGGTTGCCTACTAAAATGTGACTTGGTAGAATAATGAGAGTAAATGCAGCAAGGGACGTCTTTTAGCTAGTGCTGACCTGATCGTATGGGCTCAAGCTGGTTGGCCCATTATGTGATAGGTCCACTTTTAATAATGGGACCTAGTTCCTAGGTAGAAAGTCGGAATCACCCCTGAAGCTGGACTCTGGTTTCCAGACACGTCGCAATGGACTGCTTCTCCAGTCCGTCTCCTCGCTTACAAAGGATCTATATAGGCGGGTATCGATATATGGTTGGTCATGATTAGGGCTAGCCAAGATTGGCACGTAGCTATAAAACCCAAGTCTCTCGCCCACACTATTCTCCTTTGCCCCTTTTCCCCTCTCCTCTCTTCTCTTCTCCTTTTCTTTCCGCCCTACACTATTTTTCATCACTAATTCTATCTTCTCGGCTACCTTAAACTGGACTAAAAGACCTACTATTGAGTCCATATATCCCGCTAAAATGGCCTCATTACACCCCCTTTCCGCAGCTGCCTTGTTCTCACTCAAGGGCTACGTCGCCGTCGGTTAGGCTTCTACCCCTTTTTTCTGATGTTACCCTCTGCTGACAGACTCCACGCAGTGACCGGAGGCGGAACGGGCGTCGGATTGAGTAAGCCGGCCTCTGGATTCAAGCATTCCTTCCTCTCCCCTCGCTCCTCCTTTTTAGATAGACTTCCAGATGACTTACGCATAGATTCATAGTGATCGCCCAAACACTAGCTGCCAACGGAGCCAAGGTCTACATCACAGGACGCCGCGTCGACGTCCTTGAGACAAGCGCGCACGTCCACGGCACTCCGGAGAGACTCGGGGCGGACGGGGGCAGTATCGTGCCGCTTGCCATGGACGTTACGTCGAAAGATAGCGTCAAGGACGCCGTCGCGGTAATCAAAGAGAAGGAGGGGTTTGTTAACATGTGAGTTCCGTCCTCCTCTCCCCGACTCCTTCCCATCCATCGCAATGGAGTATCTACCTAAGGACATACCTTTCTCACGATAACGCTTCGCTAGTCTCGTCAACAACGCCGGGGTGTGGGGCGGACGAACGAGCGCGAGCGCGCAGGACGGGCCGGACGCTTTTAGCGAGGCCATGCTGGCTGAGGATAAAGAAGGTGCTTGGCAGAGATGTCAGACAACCCGCATACATGAGGTCGTCATCATGTGGGTTCTTTTACGCTGACTGATTATGGTTACACAGCATTCGACGTCAATGTCACCTCGCAATACTTCGTCACGGCCGCGTTCCTACCCCTCCTTGCTAAGGCGATCTCGGGCCCGACGGGAAGGGTGGGCAGCGTGATTAATAACTGCTCGATGGCTGGGTTGTTGCGGATGTGAGTACCTCGATAGGTATCCGATGATGGGCTTCGATAGACGGGATAGGGGTTTACTAGCGTGATGACTAATTGCAATCGTTCTATAGGTCGCAAAACCGCCAGTTCCCTTATAACGTACGTCAGGCATACAATAAATTCCCTAAAGGTTTTAGCGCATGGCTGACAGGTCCGTGGATAACAGGTTAGCAAAGCCGCGTTCATACATCTCACACGCCAGCTCGCGTTCGAATTTAGCCACGAGCAGGTGAATGTTCGAGTCAATGGGCTTGCTTTAGGTGAGTGACTACCCCTTACCGTTTTCTCGCTCCAACCGCTTCAATATGATCTACCATATCTTCTCCTTTATCATGTTTCATCGTTGTTTTTTAAAAGAAAAGGGGCCCCAAATGGCGCTAATGTAACAGGATACTTCCCATCCGAGATGACGACGGGCGAGTCGAACGCCGAGAACGAGAGCACGGAGTCAAACGAGGACTTCGGGAAGTTCCTTAAGAGCATGGGCGTTAGGATACCCACCCGCATGGGGACGCCGCAGGAACTTGCTAGTGTACGTTTGATCTTTTTTTTTCTTCATTACCCCTATCTTTGCTATGTAAGCTGGGTTCGACTCTGAGAGTTGTAGAATTAGCGACCACTAGAAAACAATTTGCTTACTGATTAACGTGCTAGGTCGTGCTGATGCTTGCCACGAACGACTTCGTCTGGGGTACTGTCATGATTGTCGACGGCGGGTTTACCTTGGCGGTTCCTGGGAATATGTGAGCTAAGGAGTAGGTTAGTATTCTAGGAACGTAGAATTGGGATTGAGTCATATATTTATTCATATTTTGAAGTACCTAGTAGGAATAATGACTTTGTATGGCGAAGAAGAAAAAAAGGGGAGATTGGATGTGAATCGAACCTGCGTGGAAACAAAACGAGATTACCAAATGACACGGTGAATCATTTCGCGCTGTAGAGCCGCAACCATAACTTAGGTGGATGTCCACAGCGCACCACTTTCCCATTGTGCCATTTGGTAATCTCTGCAAAGTGATCATTTGTCTATCTATATAAACCTACTACACGTTGTCAGGTGTCAGTTGCCTTAGCAACTAGCCGTGACCAAATGACCATGTTCCTACATTCTACGAAATGAGTCACCCACATTGACGTTTATTCATGTAATCTCATCTATAGATTGGTATTCAGTCTAGCTCAATGTTTCAGTATCCCATGACTCTGTAAAAAAGGGTCTCACAATCAGCCTAGAGACTGTTAACTTCCTTGGCATGCTCATACACCAGCGTCTGCGCCTCCTCATCATCCAAGTAAATAGTAAACCCATCATTATGATTCCGCCCGTAAGAGTACCCCGAGAAGCCGTACTGCCAGTACATATCCGCCATGCCCTCCTCGAGCATGATCTTCTGCCACCCGCCCTCTACCTCGACCCTCGTCGCGTTGGACGCGGGGATCCCGTTCTGCTCCCGCACCTCCGGCGTCATCCACCCGTACTCCTCGTGCACGACCGGCTTCCCCGCCTCCCTGGCCGCCGCAGCATGGTCCCGGATCCACTGGTCCGTCCACGCCACCGTCTTCGTCCACCAATCGGGGTACGTGTGGAACACGCCGAAGTCGACGTTGGGGAGCGCTAGGTTCGCGTCGAAATCCCCCCCGTCCGCCCCGTTGTACGCCCAGTCGTCTGAGGCCCGGTTGAACCCGCCTTCGCCGCCCCATGTTACTAGGTGGTTCGCGTCGACGCCCTTGATGTAGGAGCTCATCTCGTCGATCCATGTGGTTAGCGTGGCGGCTGTACAGTTGTCGGATGTGGGGAGGTTGCGCACGGCGTCGCCGCTGCAGCGCGGCTCGTTGGCGAGTTCCCAGGCCATGATCGTCGGGGAGTTTGCGTAGCGCGAGATGAATGTTGATATGTACCGCTTATACGCGTCTTTGATCTGGGGGAGGCGGTAGAACTGTGGGCTTGCGTTAGTGTTAGGTGTACTGCGAAGAGGGTATGGAAGAGGGAGAGGGAGAAGAATTTGAAGTGGGAATGGGTGGATGGACTTGCATCGTCGTGGTACTGCCCGCCGAGATTGATGGTAAAGACGTCCATGCCGCCGTAGTCGGCCCAGTTGTTGGTGAAGGTGACGATGAGCTTAATGTCCGCCTTAGTAGCGGCGTCGACCACCTTGTCGAACTCGGTGATGTTGATGGTGGACGTGCCGTTCGCCCACCACTGGAAGATAGCATCTGTAGCGCCCGCGCCTTCGCCGCCGTACTGAGGTAAGCCTTGGGGGTCGAAGGTCACGTTCTTGTCGTTGAAGCCCCAAGTGCGGAACACCTTCAACCCGGCATCCTTGGCAGCAGCGAGTCCAAGCTCAACATCGGTCGCATTCTATGTTCCGATCAGCGATGACATCCTTAGTCGCATGGAAAATAGTGTAAGGTATTGTTTACGCTGTCGAAGGGAAAATAGTACGCATTGCTTCCAGCGAAATTGAAGTCTTTCCCATCGAGCTGGAATTTGCCTTCCTTGACGGTAACGAAGCCCTCAGGGGCTACCCTGCTTCTCATTCTGTGCAAGGAGGCAGCGTGGACTCCGCCCGCAAGCAGAGTGAACGACAGAAGACTGGATACCGTGACGACCATCCTGACGATTGATCCTGTTTGCAAATTGATTGCAAAGATTGACCGCGAGTGAATTGTCGGGGTTCATTATGATTATTTATTCAATCGTGGTGCCATTTCCTCAATTTAGACATTTCCTGTTTCGGCATCCGGAGGGCCTGGAACCGCCATGCTGGGATCCCACTAATTGAGCCTCCTTGTAGCATTGTCGACCTTGATCCACCACTTAGAGGCAAGAGTCTTCTACCGTAACAGGGGCACTACGGCATTTGCGATTTAACGCGATGACACCTTCAGCTGTGAGGCGCGGAGACGACATATATCTACGAATATCGGGACCATTGGAGTTATTTAACTCAAAGGCTTGGTCATGCTTGTAATCCTATGGACTACAACAGATAGAATTCAAGTTAAAGCAAGAATCAAAATGATATATTAAAGGGTATTATGAAAGACCGTAGGGAAGATGTCTCCGATGCACTATTTCGATCATATCTAACCTCCAAGCACCTATCTCATCAATCAGAAGAGTCGCAGTCCAACCAAGGTTGGTGGGGACCCCGGCGATGAGGGCTCTTTATATCCGGGTTTTCACTAGTAGTGATGGCAATTTCCGTGGTCCTAAGTATTCCTCCCTCAGAATGAGATATGAATCCTTCCTCCTGGAGTTGATCATTTCCCTCGCCGCTCCGTGTTCTTACAGGCTCCAATTCAGTGAGATTTGCCACACTATCCACATCTATCCAAGGGGCTACGTCAGGGGGCGCGCTTCGATGATTTGTTTTAGGTCTTGAAGGAAGTTGAGAGCTAGTCGTAGAGGGATGTTGTGAGAATATTGTGCCCATCTTATCTCGAAATCGGAGACCAATACTCGGCAACTGAAATCGGTAACGGAACAAGACAGGGATTGCCGGGACACAGAATATTAATCCTGCTGTTGCACATTCAGCCAAGCCCCAGACTAGGTATCCAGAGTAATCGTAGGTAAGGTCAGTAGAATAGATCATATTAACTGAAGAAGCAACACGGCCTGCAGCGCACACACAAGTCCTGTGACAAATAAAGGACCATTAGTGTTCCAGATACCTTGACCGTTATGAGTGAGGAGTGACGCACATGATGCCTACTGAGAAAATTGCTGAAATTCCAATCCTCTGTCGAGATGACAATGATAACTTCCAGATAATCCTATGTGGGACCAACAGCATGAGGATATCGAAGACTAGGTGAATGGATGTGATAACGACGTTAAAGATGACGGTATTGATACATGTCCCTGGGAGATATCGGCGCCAGATCTTTTCTCGTGGTGTGCATGCGTAATTGATACAAAGGACTGTCGCAAGGTATAGACAGCAGTTGGCGACGATCATGCCATAGCAAATCCAGTAAAAGGTGTTGCGAGTGGCTCTCGGAACAAAGAAGTGAATCCATTCCAAGATTATAGCTACCTTGACCAAGGCGAGAGTAACGCAGTATTGAATAGTCACGACAATGTAAGACTGTCTTCGGTAAGTAGCTTTTCGTAGGGTGCAAATTTTAAGTGAACTGACATAAATGAATCCTTCGAGATCGATCACTCGCATATTCCACTGTCTCACGAACAAACCAGGACTTGAAATTGTCATGGCGGCGAATTTTGCTGCTCCAGCAACGAGAAATGGCTATTCTATGTTAGCATAATGCTATATATTGTACGTTAATAAGGCAAGGGTAGGGTGTCGGTTACAAGTGCAACAAGCCCGATATCTAGTTTGAGGTAAGTTAGTCGTCGAGGAACCTACGAAAAGGGGGTTTGGAAGACTAACAATCTTCAAGTCTGGCTTTTTTCATATAGAATATTCTCGTATAAATCCGGGCTAGGTAAAATAGGATAGATAGAGTTGAACACACGGAAATTACTGCAACAGCTAGTTTATTATTGTTAGGCGGGTCAATGAAGTTGGGTTCAGTCCCAGGAGGAGGTTCTAAAGCCGGACCCCTTCTAATGGCCTCGATTGCTGTATCATTGAGAGATGCACTAGAAGCCATCTTTGTGATAAAGGAGAATACCCGAGGAAAGAATCAATGGTTGGACCAGAGAGATAACCAGTGACAAGGTATATATCATTCATTTGAGGCCTGCGATGGATTGTTATTGACGGTGAGGACTACGTCCTCCCCCCTTATCAGCACACTCATCCTCAATCTCGACTGGGTGCACCAACACCCAACTATCAGAAATATCGGTTATGGTGACGAGGCTGCCAAGATGGTGAGATCATTCTATGACCGAGAGACCTTTTTTAAACAATATAAATACATTAAATAAAGATAATATGAGGATTGTTAATTTAGGTACGTATTCCATGCATCTAATGAGAATATGTAACATAATAGGACGCATACTATATCCATATAGAGTAACACAACAAGCAATATGAAAATGGGCAGAGTGATTGAAGATGTATAATTAGAGGCGTAGCCATCGGAAGACAAAGTTTGGGTTCAGCTTCCATTCGTCCGCGCCTGCGATGACGTGCATGTAGGTCTGCTCGACATTGCAGCTGATGGAGCCTCGGATACGTCCAGTTGGGAGTCTCCTAGCCTATAGTGCCACTGTGCGCCAACTTGCATTCCGACGCCGTTATGAGGCTCGGCGCTTCCTCGTCGCCCTCATATAGGATTAGAGGCTAGTATCCAACGCTTTCTCCAACAACTAACAACCAATAGACCCCCACCATCACGATTTCGCTTTTTGACCATTCATATGTGCTATGCTAATAGGTACTTGGGTACGCACGTACCGGGTGTTTACTAATATGTTACATCCAATGTTGAGAGACGAAAGAAAAAAAGTGATGTGCATGAAGCGGTGTATATAAGTCTGACATGTGCCGCAACCAGGCATATGATCACAATACCTCCATTACAGCACATAGGGCCTACCTAAAAATGTTACAAAACTGACGGCCAAAACATTTTTACTTGGGAGCGGATAATATATCATACCTAGTATTTTACGAACATTAGTAGGGTTACGCGAGAGTTACTTAGGTAGGTGACACCTAGTATCTGAATGTCTTCTAAGATATGGTATGCATACTAGCACTGGCTTGTGACGCCTCCCCGTACCTTCGGCACTGCGCTTTTCCTAAGGAAATGGACAGCAATTGCTACACCTCCGAAGGTTAGCCGATATACTGAATTCAACCTAAACTACTACCTATATTTCGCACACGATGTATCGCAAAAGCCTTACAGCCCCGGAGATTAACATTCTTCAAAGTTTAGTAAGAAAGACACATATTCCAGCTGTTCTTCCTTTTGTAGCTACCTGAACTTAGGTTGAGTAGCTGACCGATATCCAATGAATGTACCTATCTTGCCGACACAACCATGTGATACCACAACAGTATTAGAAATATAAGGCAGTTTCAAAGCGCCTACCCGAAAGCCTCCTTGGACATCTTGCATAGGTAACCTCATGATCTTCTGATTGAAGATCAATGTTCCATCAAAAAAAGAGTGGATGGTGACTTAGACAGTAAGCTGCTTCTTCCTCCACATCAAGAAGGTACAGGGGATTTGTAATGCCGCAGAGACACATAGGACAAGGACCTGGCGATTGTAACTTTCTGCAAGGAGCAATCGGACTTGTTCTTGAAGTGCTGGTGACAACGTAGGTATGATTGCAGAGAGGGCATCAGTATCTGAAATACCAAGAAGTGTCTGCAGCTTCGGCCTGGCATAAGTGTTGGAAACCGAGGTCGCAATTGCTAGAACCAAGGAACTTCCCATCATCCTGAATTGGGACCCAGCGCCCATGGCAACGGCTAAGACAAATTAGAATGGTATCCCAAACGACGGAGACGTGGAAGACGGCAATACTTACCATGGTCAACCCTCTCATTTACAAACTGAATCATTATGAACAACAGTGCAAAATTAGATCCGCTCCCGAATCCAGCCATGACTTCTAAGCCGTAGACTCGTGGTGGTATAGTTAGAACCTTTGGAAGTGTGCCTAATAGGGCGAAGGCAATCACTTGTAGGGCGGAGCCAAACAATAGGATGTATACAGGCGGAACTTTGTGTTTTCCAGCGAGAGTAGATCCAACAATTGATCCAATCGGGATCAAAGCCGTGAAAGGGATTAACTTCACACCAGCGCCGATACCAGAACTGTTATATACCAACTCGAACCTCTGTGGGATGATGAACATAGAAATAATAGTAGGGCCGCCGAGGAAAACCAAGTTTCTTATGAATATGCATTAGCTGAATCGTTCATAATTTGAAGGATAATCAAGCCAGGAGGTCTTACAGTAGAATTCCCATCATGTGACGATTATTCAAAAATCGCCAAGGTAGGATAGGCTCCCGAACATTGTTGGCGGCTGTGACGTAGTACTCCCACCAACCCAGAGCAATCCAAAGAAGTCCGGCTATGGTCAACAAGGCAATGACATATCCGGACCTCCATGGGAATTTCTTGTCGGCTTCCTCAAATGCCGAAGTCAAAGCTAGCGTTGCAAACAAGATGAGTATATTACCAAGTATGTCTATCCGACTGAGCGGACTCTTGGCCGCGGCCTTCTGCCGGTAATTCACTCGATCTCCATATGGAAAGCCATTAGGGATGGCAAAAATTCCAATGACAAACGCTGGAATGCATATCGGAACACTGTGGTACCGATCGAATGTGAGTAGATCTGCAGGATAATATGGAAACGCGTAACATGGGGTTTAAACTAACTTCACGATGAAAATCCATCTCCAAGTTGTCCCGGAGGCTATGGCTCCGCCAACGATAGGTCCCACGAGAAGTGCCAAAGCGTTTAC
Organism: Annulohypoxylon truncatum; assembly: GCF_022578515.1. Taxonomy (NCBI): domain Eukaryota; kingdom Fungi; phylum Ascomycota; class Sordariomycetes; order Xylariales; family Hypoxylaceae; genus Annulohypoxylon; species Annulohypoxylon truncatum. Next base: position 112,876 of record NW_025953800.1, on the reverse strand, counting down.
TGTAGAGATATTCGATACGTATTGGGCACATTTCTCTGGTGGGACCAACTCGATGACAAATATTGTGGCAAGGGACCAACAACCACCCCCGCCAACCCCCTGTAACGCTCGAAAGACAGCACTGCTAAGATGTGAGCATTTGTCCAAACCAGGCGTGGATGTTGGTCGTGTCTCACAGCTGAACTATAGTTTGTGCAGCAGAGCAGGCGGCAGAGAAGACGATAAAGATAAAGATGGATAACATGAAGATAAGCTTTCGGCCAAATATATCGCTAAACTTGGCGAAGATGACGATGACAGCTATTAAGATCTATTAGTGACGGAGGAGACGATTAGTTCGGTGATCGAGTGACGTGCCTACGTATCCTAGCAAGTAGGCAGAAACAACCCAGCCCACATTCTCAAATCCTCCTAGCTCGTCTGTGATGGCAACTAAAGCTGTAACGACGACGGGGACTTCGAAGTTTACCATGAACATCATTATTGCCACACTGATGAAGATGTGAGTGATCTGTACGTTCACGTGTGGTTCGAAATTTCCACTTACACGGCAGAGATGAGCCAAAACCTGGGACCTTGGATGTATACGATCTCGCGGCCATCGACTTTGTCAGGCTGCTGAGCAGCCAAGTCAACTTCTTCCTGCTCTAGGTCGGACTTGGGCTCAGAAATTTTATCGAAATTGTGGCCGTTTAGGCCGATGTTCGATTCGAGCTCCATCATGGAGTATTGAAGTAAACGTAGTCGATCTTGGAAAGCGGGATTCTCCAAGAGAAGTGAAATTTCCTAGGAAAAAATGGATGACAGAGAGGGACTGATTGATTTAAACGGACATTCAATAGAAAAGAATGTTGGCACCTGGTGCATTGTATCATGTTTCATTGGCGAGCAACACTCTTTCAATAACCAACACACCGGTTGTAATAAGCGCTGCAGCCTTACCGTTACCCTGCCCCTATCTCCCTTCATGATTGGGGTCCGATCGGGATATGACATATCGGGTCAATGTGTTCGTATGTCGGAACCCGGTGGTGTGTCACACTTAATAAATTTTCAGCCTGACTGTCTGAGATTTGCTCTGTGCGCTTTACGGTCTGTCTATGCCTTTTATCAGTTTCAACATCTATCTGGGCCACGAAGCGGCATATCAAGCTGGAAGGCTTTTGTGACGAAACGGATGGAACGATCCGAAAGCTTTATTTTTAGTACCTAGGTACGACTGAAAGATAAAAATCGTTGAAACACAGCTCTTTGCTCTTAGCAACGTGGCACACTTGCAGTGTTGATTAAGTAGTCATGTTGGTTATTGGACGTTGTTTACTCCACGATCTACCGATCAACCTAATTCTTTAATTGATCGCGTAACCGTCTGCTCTGCTCACGTTCACCAATTAATTAGCATTGCCGCAACGCTTTTCGACTTATACGGGTTTCCACGCAATCATTGGCTAATCTACGCAGTAGTTCCTGTTGCCGTTTTGGGCCGGGGGGTCGGGGGGCCGGGGAGAATGGGCCACGACAGGGGGGGCAGATACTACCCAAAATTGTGCATAGAGCGAGGCTATGCGATGAAACCTTAGTTTTCGACGAGTCTTTCCTTAGCAGCCCCTAAACTGCGTATTCTATATCAGAATATTCTCAGTTATTACATACGCTGCTGTCCTTATGGACTTTGTCCTAGCAGTCATCATATACCTATCCTTCCGGATTTCGACGTTCCTACGCAATGGCGGTCACTTTCACCTTCAACCATTCTTTTACCTTGTGTTGCCATGGAGTTGCTTCAAAGTTTACTTCTGCATGCATTAAATGCTGCATTTTTGACCTTAATATATGTAAGTACATCACCGTGCTTGCTTACCTTACTTGCCATGTTTGCCTAACAAGACTAACACCCATTGGAGCACATCGCTATTGGTATACACCGTCTTCTATTTCATCCCTTGAGAAAATATCCCGGCCCCCTTACTGCAAAACTGTCAGGCTTTTACGGTGCCTACTATGCTTGGGGGCGCAACCTTCACCTCAAAACATGGGAAGATCATAAAAAATACGGTAAGGAAATCCATATTCATGTAGTAGTACAGATTACGTTCCCTAACCGAAATAGGTCCTGTGGTTAGGCAAGGACCTAACAAGCTTGTGTTTAACTCAGCCGGTGCTCTACGAGGTAAGATCTGAAGGACTTGACGAGGCTGTTGCTAATTAACTCAGATATATATCAAAATGAACGAATCACAAAGTCTCGTGCTTATCTCATTGCACAACGGGCACCCAGTGTCTGGGGCCTCTTCAGTACTATGGACAGACAGATGCATCAGAAGAAACGCAAGCTCCTTGGCCCAGTAGTCGGCAATCGGTCGTTGCAAGCGTTCGAGCCTACTATGATAGACCAAGTCGATATTTTCCTCCGTAATTTACTTCTATCATGCCAAGATAATTCTTCCACACCTGTCAACATGACAGAGAGATTCAGTTACTTGACCATGGATATCATGAGTCATTTTGTATTTGGATATCCCCTAAATCTCCAATCGGAGACGGTTCATCGGTTCATGACTCGTTCTACCCCGAACATATTCCTCAATGTTGCCTTGCAGTTACCTTTCTTGAGCAAGATTCCTGTGTCGTATTTTCGACACATTCGGGCCCTGTTAAGGGGAAGTCAATACCACAATACCCAAACAAAGATGATCAAGGCACGCCTAGCCAAGAGTTCGCATGCCAAGCAAGATCTTCTTTACATGTCAGATACCTTGCAGATACCCGAGGATGACAATACGTTCATTGAAGAGGCTCGGTCCGAGGCTACGTTCATTCTCCTAGCAGGTTCGCATTTCTCGGTCACCCTTACATGATTGCCCACTATCATGGTGCTTTTATTGACTCAATGGTGGAAACTAGGGAGTGACACTATGTCAACTTGTCTTAGTGCATTATTCTTCTATCTTTCAAGGAATACACGATGCTACCAGCGACTTGTCAGCGAGATCCGATCTACATTTCGTAATGGTGGCGAAATTCGGAGCGGGTCACGTCTTGCAAGTTGTCGCTATTTACGCGCATGTCTTGACGAGGCTCTTCGGATGTCTCCGCCGATACCCGGCACTCTTTGGAGAGAACAAGTACTAGAGAGCTATAGTGGTACAGACCCACTGGTTATCGACGGTCACATCATACCTCCGGGGACCGAAGTTGGCGTGAATACATACGCCCTTCACCACAACGAAAACTACTTCCCAGAGCCATTTGAATTCAAGCCAGAACGGTTCCTCTCTGGTGACGTCGACATAGATAAACGTGCTTACGAAGGATTCGCCCCCTTTTCTATAGGCCCGCGTGGATGTATTGGGAAATCTATGGCCTATACAGAAGCGAGCATAATCGTAGCCAAAACGCTTTGGTATTTCGATTTTGAGCAAGCGCAGGGCGAGGCGGGCGAACTGGGAAAGGCGAAGTCCTGTGGACTTGGCCGTATGGAAGAACGGATTGCTGAGTATCATATCCGTGATGTATTTGCTACTGAACATGATGGACCTTGCCTTAATTTCCGCCCGCGAGAACACTACGCACACGATCTCGGGAAGGTTCCTTGATTTCGGATACGGGTACGTCATTCAAGCGAGGTGTTGGAGTACTTCGCATATCCCCCTTGGCGATGGGAATTTGTATGTATGGCAATATGTACCTAGTAATTATTTTTATGTATAAATGATTAAGATTGCGATAGATTAATTATTTTGCGTACCACAGATCAACCGTCGTAGTGGATAATTGCATACGGGCTTACAGCTACTTAGTGTTAATGTAATACGGGTATGCAAGTTGCCACGAATTGATCTCGGATTTTGATGCGGGAACTAACCCGAAAAAGCTTCATGAGGCTTAAAAAGATTTGCTGACATAACTTAACCCCACCCAATCAATAAAAGATGAAAGGACCGATTTATGCTTATACACATGGCCCCCAAGGATGTTGGTCTATTAATATATTGAGGGCTGTGCCCAATTAATCTAAATTTTGCATTGGTTGGTTCATGATACCTGTATGTTGGCTTTTTTGTTACCATCCTTAATGATATTTAACGCCAAGCAGGGTTTGCATGACTGTTGGCCCTTCGTGCAGTTTTCTCACACGCTCCATATACGAACAAAGCAATGCACGAGATGATTAACTTGCAGCCAACTCAGTAAATGTCAATACCTTGTGTCATGGACAATGTTCGTCAGCAAATCCCCCGGGTACTGAACCCACAAAAATGAGGCGACAAGGAAGGTGTTGGAGCATATCGTAAAAGTTGTAACACGAGCCTTATCCCAACTTGACTTTCATTGGTCCATACCTATTGATGTTATATGTACGACGAATACAGAGTACAAAGCGATTCGCACCACGAGGGTTAATATACTAAACCAAGTTTTCGGCTGCTTTAAGTCTAAAAAGACCTACACCAACAACATTCTATCCTCCTAATCTTTTCTAGGACTTCGGCCTTGTAGCCGAATTTTTACATACCTCCGTTTGCCGGTAACCGACGCGTTTTGTGTAGTAGTCCAAGACAACCATCATGTATTCAACATCTAAGTACTACCTGAGGTATGCATTCTTTGTAAAGGATGTGTCAGGGATTGAAAACCCCTTGCCAGCTTTGATCGCTGCACGACATGATTGCATAGATAGATCCTCAGGGTTTTCTTCCGCTCGAAGTTAATCGGATGAGGTGTTATGATGTCCTCGTGGGTAAGATGAAGATGCTTGATAGATCCAACCCGTGATAGTACCTACATACGTGGGGGAAACGGGACGGCCCCGCAACCGATGTTGTGACAGGGCAATTGTGTCATCTATCCTAGAAGGAATTAGCCCTTGAATGCTTGATCAGCTCAGCTGAGCATGGGTATATCCAACTGCCATTCTGTGGGATCAAATCGCTCGCTTTTAGTACTAATACTCAATAGATCATACCATTCACTACCTGGTGTGGGTATGCTAGAGATCCGGCACGAACAAGCTGTGACAGATGCTGTAAACTGGGCTAATTGTTAGATAGGTACGTACCATTTCTAGGTCAGTCAAGTGATGAACAAGGAGCTCTATCGTCACGTGCCCTCAAGTTAGTCTTATCCAATGCCAGGTGGTCTGTGTGTTGTAGATATCTTCCATCTTCTCATAGTTCACGTGATCCACCCTGACACAAGAATGTGTACAAAGAAGAGTGTTGTCGTTTGTAGACAGATAATATTCTTGATAACGAGAAAATCTGAATACTCTGAGAAGAATTCTGTGATTAATCTGACTGATCCGCTGTTGGGGCCATACGCCGAGTGTGGGAGCTTTTCTATAGATACCTGATCTTACAGTACAACGCTCATACAAATCTAAGTATCTTTTAGACCCGTTCATCACTATTACGTAATACCATGATGAGCTTTGAAGACCGAGCCCTGTTCGTCGACGACGATGTTGATTCTAGTACAGACTCCAATATGATCAATCTAGTCCCTGATAGCCTTGCTACTGAGGTACCGGGAGAGATTGCTGGCGAGTGTAGGACTATCAACGGGCAAATGTCTTATATAGCGCTATCAATGACTAGTTCTGTCAGGGAAGCGATAGCAAGGTCGATGATAGAAGGTACTTAACTAAATTTATATAAGATCAGGTATCCAAAGAACTAGCCTAGATTAGGTGTAGTTAGTGCGGACCTCCATGCCTTTAGACGGACCGCGCATTTAGACGGACCACGAAGGAGAGGATGCTGAGCGCATTTTACAGAAACGCGCTCAGATAATCAAATGTGTTACACCCCATTTGAACCCTACCATATACATCGTCCTGAGTGAATAACTAATTATTCTTTACGCGTTTAGCGTCCTCTTAATGATGTGGTGGAAGGCCGGCCCTTGTCTTTGATTTGATGGACTATCGCAGCGCGAAGGCGTCGGAAATCCACTTCACCAGCATCTTTAAGGAGAAGGTCGAGTTGCAAGGACAGACAGACAGACAGTCAGTCAGTCAGTCAGCGTCAATCATTTAGAGGAGCAGAAATGGTATTGTTTGACCAGCAGAGTTCGGATGAAGTGACACTCATCAAGATTAGGAACAACAAAAAGGGAGTAGCTAAACGTAAGGACCCATCTTTACTCCCTTACTTTGACGCCTTACTCTGTTTCTTTATTCCAAAAGCTTGATGATTTTCGTAGTATCCCCTCAGTGTGTATTCCCGCATCCCCGGGCGCCGAAGGATTCGCAGCCGAGGGAAGTATTGAGATGCGATGAAAGCGACTTAACTTGGTGCCGTATCTCCCTTACATTACATCGTGTACCAGTACTTAACATAAAACTACCTACCTAACTTCGAGTCTGTTGACTACCGATATCAGGTCTTCTTCATTTATTACCTGCCTACTCACGCCAATATATGTCTATAATTTTCTAAGTATTATCACCGCACGCTTAGCAAGATGGCTGCTCCTTCAGGCTTCGTCCCAAAGCAGGCTATGCTTTTTGATGATAAACTGTTCCAGATCATCGGTGCCGACGAGACTCTCACAATCGCCCAGTATGAGATGAGCATCTTGCCTACCTTCCCTCTCGACTCCATCATTCACGACAATGCATGTGGTCTAGGACCAGTCACCCAGAGCATCCTGGCTACATCACCATCTGACACCATAAAATTCCACGCTACCGATGTCGCTCCGCCTATAGTGTAGTTCTATAATGGAATCGCGGCGGGAAACAAATAGCCCTCAAAAGCCGTTCTTATGGATGCGCAGAAGCTGGTATTCTCTAATTCCACTTTTGCTCACTCCTTTCTGTCCTTCGGCTTGCCCATCATCGATGACCCAGTTGCCGCTGCCAAAGAAATGTACCGCACCCTCAAAACTGGAGGCACTGCCATCACGGCCTTCTGGCTGTCGATCCTGCAGGGAGAGTCCGCTCAGGAGACCCGTCGTGCGGTGTGGGGCCCCGACACACGGCTCGCAGTTGAACCGAAGATGAGGCACAACGACCGCGAGTACATCAGGAACCAACTGGTAGAAGGCGGATTTGGATTCGAGGACGTGCAGCTGTAGGAAAGTCCGCATTTTTGCCCGCCAGAGATCTTGACGAATTTACGCTCGTCATCTGGAGTGCCATCGGCCAGCCGGCCGGTGGGTGGAAGAAAGAGGATGAGGAGAAGTGGGATACGGAGGTGGCTAAGTACAAGGATATCCTCACTAAGAAGGAAGGATTTCATGTAGATGGAGATAGCAAAATCACTCTGGAGGCTGTTGCTCATGTTGCTATTGTCAAGAAGCCCAACTGAAATGGTCGTGATCATCTTACGGACTCTCGATCGAGTCCTTTGACCAACACAAAACACCAGTGTATGGGTAGGTATAAGGTGATGAGGGCCAAAACAAGGATGCGAGCAGAATAGGAGATTTGAAAAGCCATAGAGTAGATCTTGTTGGTTATGTAATCACTGACTCACATAACGTCTGGCATATAAAGCTTATAAGCATTTTTAAAGTTTGTCTTCTAGTAACTGGCTGTCATGTGACATCCTTAGCACTAGATAACACTCTTTGATGAACCTTAAGTTACCTTAGAACTTAGAAGAATACAACATCAATCTACCACTTATAGCAGTCTTCTTGCTACATTGGCAGTACCTCTCTTCGCTTCGCGAGGACGCGCTTCCGTTGGTTTGTTTTTATCTACCCGTTGATTACCATACACATTCTCACGGGATACGTATCGCCCTGAACCATCCACATCTAGGTTTTCTGGCTTCGGACCATACCCACCCAAGCCCTTTTTGCCAGACCATCCACATCAGGCTCCGCCTCTCCTGGCAATCTCGCTGATTGACCACCACAAGATCCTTGGATCTCCTCTCTTCCTGCCGCCAAACCTACTATCTCTGCTGGCCTACCTCCCCAGCAACGTCAAGGCTAGCCGTCGCTCCCGTCTGCCCTCCTGCGAGCAACAAAATTTCAACCACCTTTACCCCTCTCGCCAGCCGCCCCACCTGACGAACTCTAATTTGGGCCAGATGGCACCTGTATTTTTTCTAGGACTCCATTATGAAACATGATTAGCTGGCAAGAACAACAGCAAAGGCAACAGCAACAGCAACAGCAACAGCAGGAGCAATTCCCGGAAGTCTTCGAGATAATTCACGGTCCTAGTCACCATGGATCCACAAAATCAGAACCACAACTAATGGGTTTCGTCCTGGATCGAAAGGAGTTCAAGAAATATATGAACTCGTGCCCCGAATGCTCTCTGCTCAAGACAAAAATGCACAAGCCTTACGGAAACTCCCAAAGCATCTAAGAGCATAGGACTCATACAGATGGACCCAGAGTTTCGAGCCAAAATGCAGGCAGGATACCTTGAAGATCCCAAGTGGAAGAATATCCTGAATGTCATAAAAGTCAACCAGAACCTAGCACCCGAGAACCAGGCATTATTGCCATTCTACATACGGGACCGAGTACTCTGGAAGGAGTCGGCAATGGCGCATTAAGAGAGGCTGTCTAGATTCCCTTCCCGAGGCGAAGAATTAGCTTATTAAGCTAATCCGCCCGAATTAGTTAGTACTTTGCAGCAAGGCATATCTTATACAAGGCATATCTTATACTACGCCTATCTTTTTGTCTCCCCGCGCAGATTCGATTCACATCCAACCCATTTTTTTATCTCTTTCTTTTTTACAACATATTATGGATATTCAACCTTATATGTTCAGCCACTTCTATCTTGGTGACACGTCAAGAAGCTTACCTGCAATCTGATAACATGTGTCGCGATACTTCCCCGTAGTGAACGTGACCGGTGAGGCACTGGTACCTATTGGGCGCCGGAGGCTAACCCGCGGCCGGTTTATGTAGGTTATGCAGATTACTTAGGTACACAAAGGCAAACAAATTATAGACAAAGAGCTAAGCCCAACAGCCTGATTGATATGAGCGCATCCTCTCCCTCGTCTTAGCATACAATATCATTTTTCTACCCATCTGAAATCTCCTCATAAAGTCTCTCCATAGTCCCGCAACTCCAAAATGCCACCTCATACGAAAACTCTTACTCCCGATCTTGTCGACGTCCTCATCATTGGTGGAGGGCCTGCCGGGTTAACCTCAGACGTTAGCATAACCCGCAACGTGCATACAGCTATCGTGTTCGACTCAACTCATATCGGAACGAGCGCACCGCGCACTTCCACATGCTACCTACCTGGGATGGTAAGAGTCCCATAGAGTTCCGCGACGCAGCGAGAGACAACACACTCGGAAACTACCAGACAATCTTCTATGAGGACGCTAATATCGAGAGGGCCAAGAAGAATGATTACGGGGATATTCGAAGTTACTGATGAGAACGGAAAAGTATGGAAGGGTCGAAGCTTGGTTCTCGCGACTGGTATTATCGACGTCCCTCTAGAAATACCCGGTTTTGACGAGTGTTGGGGACGAAGCATGTAAGTAAGAACGTTATTAGATCTTCTAAAGCTCGTTTTGATAGAAATCAAACTACCACTGCCCGTTCTGCCATGGCTATGAGCAGCGTGGAAGCGAGTCCTCTGGTATCCTAGCGATCAATGATGTCGCGCCGACCCCCATCGCCCTCCACGTCTCCTGCAACGCAGCTCGGTTTACCAAATTCGTCACCATCTATACGAATGGCGATACCTCCAAGAAAGATGACTTCCAGGCAGCAATTGGCCCGACTGCGCCCTTCGCTATCGACGGTCGCCGCATCACCAAGTTCGTCCTTGGCCCGAACCAGCTCGGCATTATGATCCACTTTGAGGATGGCACCACCAAGGATGAAGCATTCCTCGGACACAAGCCCGTGAGCAAACTGAAGAGTGACTTTCTAGTAAAGCAACTGGGTCTCGAGATTACACCGCAGGGGGATATAAAGACCAACCCTCCATTTGGGGAGACGAGCTTGACTGGTTGTTTTGCTGCCGGAGATAATTCGTCTTTCTTGAAGACGACTCCGAATGCGGTTAACTCTGGAGCGAATAGCGCTGCGAGAGTGGCTACCTAGTCATATCCAGGCCAGAATGTACGGACAGAAGAGCCTGAGTGAGGCCATGCAGGCCATGCAGAAGAAGCCTACTCAAGGCGTTCTAATAGAGAGAAGATCGAAAATATCTGCACTTATGTTACTGGAAGAATGATGATTACAATGCTATGCCATCAAAGCATTCATATCAACTTCATTTACCCCCATGTTGTTGGAAATGTGATGAAAAACCAAGTATAATTCTAATCGGGTCAATTGTCTCCTTGATTATGTTATGTTACGGGTACTATCGTCCGCCGTCGTACCGCGGATCACAGGGGTCACTGTCAGCCGCACTTCTGCTTGTGCAATGATCTTTTGTTTATATATGGGTACACGCCCAGGGTAAAATTAATAGTAATACACCCTTGATGATAATCTATCCAATAGGTACCGGCGGTTCGACTCTTAGTGTTAGCTCTAAGGGATGCTACTTACTAGGCTAGGTAGCTAAGGTAATCTCCAGCTCCCCCAGTCTCTACAACACAGAATAACAACCGTTTCTCAATTCCATAGTCAATCATATCGCCAAACCTGTCGCTAAGTCCGAATTGAGGCTGTCACAACGATACCTATTACACGCATGCTCTGGCAGCAATCGATCATTTATCAGCTCCGTCTTCTTTCAATTCGCTAAGTCAGCAACGAACCATGGCAAAGGGATCGAACCATGGCACAGAGACGACGGTGCTGCGCAAATTCGGAATTAAGTAAGCACCCGTTATCACATACTGACATGACATCTCGGCCCATCTAACACACAACTACTTGTCTAGCGAGGCGTACCAACTGGCCATGTATCTGCTGGACCAATATCGTGGCACTGTCCTCTCTTGTCGCTATGCAATACCGTCACGTCTTGCGCCGGCAGATTCACGGACCCAGCTGGAGCAGGCAGTCAAGGTCGCTGTCGTGGACACCGTTATGAGACATCCGATGCTGCAAGTCGGCATGATGAATGCAACCTCCAAGGCTCCCTCGTGGATCCAACTGCAGAATCTTGACTTAACGCAACATATAAAATGGCTTTACATCGGAGAGCATGACGGCTTTGAAGAAACGGTCCAGGAAACCTTTCGCACTCAGCTCGATGAACATTTCCCAGACCTTTCCATTAAGCAGCCGGGCTGGAAAATTACCATCGTCCGGCAAGGGAATGCTCCTACCATGGAGGTCCTACTCACTTGGAATCATCCCCAATTCGACGGTGCAGGTGCCAAGGTGTTCCATGAAGACTTCCTCGAGATGCTCAATAATGCCAAGAATGGAGCATATGAGCGGACGGGCTTGGATGGCGATATCCTGACACTGCCTCAAGAGCCACCCTTGCTTCCAATACCAATCGAGAGCTTAATAAGTCTTCCAGTAGATCTCACGTACCTCGCCAAAATGTTTTGGGAGGAAATTCGGCCCCAATTTCTTAATAGGGACGTATCCCAAGCAGCCTGGTGCCCGATTCGCAGCTCTCCATACAAGACCCAGTTCCGGACCTTTTTTATGGATAACACAGCTCTACTTGCGATCCTAGCTCTCTGTCGACAGAACAAGACTACCATCACCGGCCTGTTAAACGGATTAGCGCTTATTGCCTTCTCATCGCGCCTCGACAGCACGGTCGCCCCGGCCTTTCAATGTGCTACCATTGTGGATCACCGCCGGAACCTGCCGCCCGCCCCGCCAGACGCTCCATGGGTTCGCTCCGACAGAGCAGTGGCCAACTACGTGACTCAGGTGTTCCATAAATTCGACGCGAAACAGGTCGCGCAGATTCGTTCCAAGCTACCGGCCGATGATACCAGCGATGGCAGAGATCTGTCCTCCGACCTCCAACACGAGCTCTGGGCCGCGTCGGCGCAGAATCGGCTGGAGATAGTGCGCAAGCTGGAAGGTGGGCTGCGAAACGATCTCATCGGAGTGTTCAAGTACGTGACGGACTGGCAGCAGACGATGAGCAGCATGGCGAAGAAAAAGCGCCAGTTCTCGTGGCTGGTGACCAACGTTGGCGTGCTGGACGGCAACAGGCTGAGCACCACCGGTGGTAACGCCAAATCCGACGACGACCAGAGGTGGTCGATCGACCGAGCGCAGTTTGGCCTTAGCGCTGAGATACCCGCTGCCGCTATCGAGTTTGCCCCGATCAGCGTCGCTGGCCGGGGAATGTGTGTCAGCGCCAACTGGCCGGACTGTGCTGTTGATACGACGTTCGGGGAGCGCATCATGGCTGATCTGGAAAGATGGCTGACCCAACTGGCGAGCCAGTCGTGATGTGCCTGTTTCGAAGTACCGCTTGTATATATACATATACTTAGAGAGGATTCAGGAAGGAAATACATATTTTACCTCAGCTTCTCCTAGACTCCAAATATGATTGCAAATGCGCCTTGCCATTATCACAGGTACTGGCTAAACACACCACAGAGTTTATGGTCGAGGAAACCAAAAAACCACAGTTAAGGATTCCTGCAGCTGACGTAGGTGATGGACTGATTGGAGGCCTTTTAGGGGAGTCGTTTACAAGATACAATGCAAGGGATGATGTTGAGAACTAACAGCGTAACATAATCAAGGGAGGAAGGAGAGTGACCACCACTCGGCCCCACATCAAAAAGGGTGGAGTTTTAAGGACCGGAATGACCCACTTTATCGGCACCACCTAGACAAGTGCAATTGTGACCCAAGACCGCCTGTCTAGATAATTATTATCGATAAGTTAGATTGTATTATATAAGCGCCAAGATTTCGAGAGGATAATGTAAGCGACCTACTCCGCACCAGAAAAAAAGATGCGACCAGCAAAAATCGAGGTGAAATTTAGCCAATCAACAATCATTTTCACCAACCTACTGCAAGCTAAGAAACTGCTACTGCCCCATTTCTTAGCGCTTGATGTACCGTTGTGAAAGCGACCGACTTTTCTCATCCGAACTTTTTTTTTTTCCTTTCCAGGGTTTCGAAGATCTCCATTCTCCATGATCCCGCTTCAACGAAGCCAACCACCCAAACCCACTCGTTCCATTGAATAGAAGTCTGCCTGATATTTCATCGATCGGTATAATGGAGGACTCTACGCTCAAGGTTGGTTCACCCAACGATCTAACCTCTAACCCACATCGTGGGCCGAGTGTCGCATGCTCTTGAATATGGAAACATGGATAACCAACACTGCGACACACATAGGAGCGCCTCCTTAATTCCCAGAAGTCTTTCGATGGCCTCCTCTCCTTAATACCTGCCAAAATGTACTATGGCGAGGAAACAAGTGTGAGTCAAGCTCCGTGCCGCGAAACTCTCCAGTCCAAGTTCTGATCCTGATTCCGCCGTCGCAGGACCAATGGAAACGAAAGAAACAGACCAAAGCCGAGGCCGCTGCTGCTAGGCGAAACAAGTTAGATCCAGACAGCGAATTAAATCGAAGCGTCAAGGAAGTCATGGATGAACAAGCCCAGAAGAAGCGAAAGCGCGATCAGATGCAGGATGGCGACGAGGACGATTGGTCTGATGTGGATGGAGTCGAGACAGAGAAGCCGGGCGAAGGATTGAAAAAGAAGGCATCGAAGGATGCCAAGAAGAAACTGAAGAAGTCAGACGAAGAGCAACCCGAGTTGAGTGAAAAGGAGCGACGAAAGGAAGAAAAGAAGGCCGCGCGAAAGGAGCGAAAGGCAGAGCGACAGTTATTAAGAGAGGAAGAGGCAGCCTTCCAGAGACAGACTATCAAGGGTGTTAACAAGATCAAGCTGGGATCTAGAGAAACAAGGCCCGACGCGGTACCGAGCGACGATGCCCAAGTCACTGACATTAACAGAGACGACAATGATGCTAAACCTTCAGACGTAAAAGATCTAGACGTCGCTGGCCTTGTTGATCCTGCTGACGAACAAAACTCCACCTCTGCTCCGTCACCTCCATCAGAACCTCAATCACCAATCTTTGATACCAACGGCACGCCCGCCGACTCAACCGGCCAAGCCCCCAGCACTACCACATCCGTATCCTCCACAGCTCCAGCTCCAGCCGAAAAGCCGAAGCATATAAAAGTACCCACTGATGACACCAACCTTCGAGCACGTCTTGCCGCAAGGCTACAAGCCCTTCGCGAGGCCCGAAAAGCCGATGTCGACGGGAAGCCCATACGTACTCGCCAGGAACTTATCGAGGCACGCCGTCAAAAACAAGCCGAACGCAAAGCCCATAAGAAGGAGCTGCGCCGGCAGGCTAAGGTAGAAGCTGATCGAAAACGTGAGGAGGCACTAGCATCTGCTCGAAACTCGCCCGGTAGCATTCTCAGTCCGGCCATTGACCTGGACGACAACAACTTCTCCTTCGGCCGTGTTGGCTTTGGTGACGGTTCTCAATTATCTCACGATCTCACCCACGTCTTGAATGGCGCCAAAAAGAAGGGCCCATCAGATCCGAAGACGGCTCTTCAGAAGTTAGAGAACCAGAAAAAGCGACTGGAAGGCATGGACGAAGAGAAGCGAAAGGATGTTGAAGATAAGGAACTTTGGCTAACTGCGAGGCGGCGCGCGGAAGGCGAGAAGATCAAGGATGACGAGAAGCTGCTGAAGAAGGCGGTCAAACGCAAGGAGACGGCAAAGAAGAAGAGTGAGAAGGACTGGACAGCCAGGAAGGAAGGTGTCGCCAAGTCAATGAAGGACCGACAGAAGAAGCGAGAAGAAAACATTAGAAAACGAAGAGACGAGAAGCTCTTGGGCAAGGCCGGCAAGAAGAAGGGGGCTAAGAAGAGCAAGGGCCGGGCAGGTTTTGAAGGGTCTTTCATAGGCGGCGGCAAAAAGAAATGAGATAGGTAGCCTTATGATCATAATGGAGTTGGTTGTCTCCCTCAACAACCATAGATGCTTCTCGATGCGTATATACAACGTGTTTTCAGGCATTGGTAATGCCATAGGCGAATCTAGATGATGCTGGTTACGGAAATGCTTCGTAGCGCTTGATGTCTTAAGTATAATATTATCATCCAGGTCAGCAAGTTTCACCCTTCCCCTTTCTCTTTCCCTGCATGCTTGCGTTTGTCACACCCCTTTTCTACCATGCGAGCTCTTATCCCTATTTCCCATTCTCCTTCATATCACTTAAGGAATGAGATTACTACCTAGCCATCTTATCCAGTACTGAGTCTCTCGCGAACGGGGACCTAGTGGGGGCGTTGCTCAAGATTTAGTTCAAGGCTTGTCAGCGAGATCATAGTAGACAATGCCAAGCTAGAATACCTAGGTACTGGGGCATATCGTGTATGACTGATCTCTAGTAGAGCCTTATGGACGTGCCCCTATTTCCATAGCCTCTAAGAGCATCTCGGGTTATCCTCAACCAACGTCATCATAGATGCCCGCCTATCTACGAACTTATACGCTCCTTATCATGTAAAAAGATACAGAAGACCAATAAGCAGCCACATCTACGATTGGATTGCTGTATGATCACGCCAAGATGTTTCCTTATCACTTGGCCTGCAAGGAGACGGTCGTGGAACTTCGATATGATACGAAGAGTGACGCCAACCTAAGGGGCTCTTTATCACGCAAGGGTCCCGGTGTCTTCTGAAGGAGGGTTTTACCCTCTAGGTAGCAATATATAGACGATTTGGGGACGAAAACTAGAAATACGGATTAGTACATCCAGCTTAGGGTCCGGTAGATCTATAAATACTACAAGGTTAACGGTTTTAAGCACAATGGGAACTAGCCGAGACGCCAGAATCACCACCGGAAAGAAGGTTTTGACCAAATTAGGTAGTCCAAATCCATTTCATTGCTAGAAAATGCCATCATCGCCTTACCGGTGAGAACCATTCCAGCCGCAGAATAATACAAAGCGTATCAGGAACGATTTGGCTGTCATTGCCGTCACTACAGAGCGAATAACTTCCCGAACTAAATGTTTGATATGGGAGTGCACCAAGGTCTCCAGAATTACGGGATGATTCAGATTAGTTCTAGACCTCAACGATATTGAGCAAGGGAAATCTTTTGCGGTCATATGAGGACACTATCCTTGGTGTCTATCTCGGTATGTATTTCATCCAAAGAATGATCGTCGCAGTGTTTCCTAGTCAGCTGTTTTGTGTACACCCAGACGAAACTTGTAGGATATTCGGCGGCTGACCAATTTCATTTCATGAAAGGGGTATGCTGTTGAGGAATGAAACCGTTTGAGCGACAGTCGTAGATGACTTATCTTGGCTTAAGGAGAAGGAGGTGATGTGTAATATGCTAAAGCTTCGACTTTTCTGATCCGAAATCACTATATAAGAGAATTATCCGGTTGGGTCCCGATGCGTCGGAGAAGTACATGTCCAAAAATATATTCAGACGGACCGAATGCATCTTCCGGACTTGAAAGCATAACTCATTTCAAACAAGTTGCTCAAAACGCATCATACACACCTTAGTTATAACCTAGTAGTACTCAGATAAAGCCGTTGGTAGATCAAACAGGAGTGGTCACGATACATACTTAGGTATACTGTGGTGAAAGGACTTGTGAGACCCTGTGTTCCTACGATGAGGCATCGCAGGTCTAGTCATGCCAACGAAATTAAACCGTTGAGGTAGTTCCTCTTATCAGGAACCTGTTGACAGATTTTTTCTTTTCTTTAATTTTCTTTCTAGTCTACCAATCGTACGATCATACTTAACTCTGCTCATGAGATATTATGTCACAGTTATCAATCAATCCCTTTTCCGGTAGTACTCAGATTTGGAAAAGCTCGTCCCACCCAGCCGGATACTCATCTATACAGCCAATCACGTCCGTTCCCAAGTATCGTTAGTTAGACACATCGGCATCGATGGGTTGATTTCCTATTCGTCCGTCCCGTAGGCCCAGGCAACGTCAGGGACCGTGGGATTCATATAGCAAGCTAACATCACTGTTCCCCTTATAATCTGCCGATACAGCACGTCTCGCGATCCGGCATAATCACTATCGCATCCCGCGGCACTATATGGCTGCATCCGACTGAAAGAAATACAGGCGTTACCCATGCTGGAGTTACGCATGTGTGATCATGTTAGTTCTGCCGTAGGCTTTGCGTCCCAGAGCACCGGATCCGTGTGTCTCACGCTAGTTCCGGCCACCAAGGGTCTCAATCTATTCAAACCGCAAAGTTTTCGCCTGGCTTTAGCTCCATTAGGTTTGGGCCGGACGTTGATCCATGAAAAGCTCAACCCCGATCCGTACGGTACCTTGCGGATTATAATTATATGACCTGTAAACTCTGCCCATCCCTAGGTAGTCTTGGGACGACGGAAACGCTCCCCCCCGGCCTTCCGGACAGTGCTACTCCTAGTTTCGGAGCTTATTCATCTGGAGATGTCGAGGTCATGGGTCTCTTCGAAAGTGACGACCCTTCAGTTACGATTACTGCGTTCTGTAGCACTAATCGGATGCACGAAATCCTATGCAAGGCATCCTTCCTTGATAGTAGCCGATAGGCGTTTCTGATCAATCAGTTCCAAGGAGTATCCATGATACGTACGGTCCGTTCGGATCCGTTCAAAGGCTTAGGATAGTAGCCGCATCAGTGCCGCAAACTTGTCACGCCGTTGTACTTTCTTCTATTTACTAGGCAACATTCCGCGGACACTCAAAGGTACGAATTCGACTTTGATCCGAGTGTATATGCCTTTCCTCTTTCCTCATGGTTTCTATCGGGTTGGGCTCTTACGACCTCATACCACCCCTCAGCATCTTTCAGCTCGCCCCTCGCAAAAGCAAGGTCGAAGTTCGACTCGATGATGTACTATGAGGGCGAGGCTATCAATCCTCCTATAATAGGAGTTAAAATGGCCATATTCATCACGTCGGTTATATTTATAATAATATCGGTCGTGGTTGTTTGTCTTAGAGTCTATGTGCGATGGACTGAAAAATCGTTCTGGTGGGACGATGCCACGATGTTTGCAGCGCTGGTTAGTGTCATCGCCAGAACGAAACTTCGTGTTTCCCTTCTAACAAAGACGTGATAGATCATATACAACGTCACCATCGGCCTCAGTTGCAGAAGTGTGTATCTTGGTCTTGGTACCCACAGGGCCGATTTGACCGAATTCCAAGAGAGGGAGGCTAGGAAGTTTCTGGCGATATGGCTACTCTTTTACGCGTTCTGCCTCGTTCTGGTCAAGGGGTCAATTTGCATGACTATGCTACGGCTCACCCTAACGATGAAATATATCCGCTGGGCCATCTACGTGCTGTTATGGTTGAGCATATGCGCATTCATAATATCTATCACAGGATCCGCAACTTCATGTCGACCTTTCTCAGCGAACTGGGATCTAAGATTGATCGCCGACGGAAAAGCGTCCTGTTCGCCAGTATCTGGTGTACTCGGCATTACCTATACTTCTACGGCCATAACGATCGCCACTGATATAGCGTGTGCGATATTACCTGGGGTTATCCTGTGGAAGACTCAGCTCAAGCTAAAAGTCAAGCTTTCGGTTGGGATGCTCCTGTCGTTCGGTTCCTTGTAAGTTGAAACTTGTGCACACTAGAACAAGATTCCCGTCCCTATCTTTGCTTTCCGGTCCTCTTAGCTTACGATCTCTAGTGCTTCTGTTTGTACGATGATCCGCACACCTTATGTCAAGTATTACATGGACGACGATCTTATTTGTAAGCCTTAGTGTCACGGCTACATGCAAGTTCTACGATTCTAATAGCATCTCGTAGATTGGCTCGCGAACCTCGTCCTGTGGTCCAATATCGAAAACGCCGTGGGCATCATCGCAGGCTCACTCCCGATACTCCAAAAGATGATTATGCGTCGCTTTAGAAAGGAGGGCTCCACCGCAACTCCCAATTCCGTGGGTTTGGTGACATTCGGCAGCGCCCCCGTAAAGTCGCGCAACCGAAGAGTTTTCAGCAACCCCACCGACATCGGCTATAGCGTCACGACGGTGCAGACGAATCACAATCCCCACGATTGGGAACGGCTTGAAGATGACTCGAGCTCGCAGGGGATCCGGGCCGACTTCACCTACGAGGTCGAGAGATCACAAGCCTCGGAAGCTAATCTAGTGGAAAGGGGGAAATAAAGGGGTTAATACATACAACTGAGCCATCAATAAAGGGCGAACGGCTCACGCCGACAAACACACTCGAGCGGAACTAATAAGATGATATCCATAGAAATTTGTGTCTTCATTGACTCGCAAAGACCGTATACTACGGTGTAATGTACGCTACCTAAATACCTTACGGCTGAATTTAACTTGTGTTATATACAATGCGCTCTCTATACCCCTATTTATTTATTTATTGATATCTATTATGAAGCAGTAATGCCCACGGTCCCGATCTTGGTATAATTCGAATATGTCGACGTATCGTTCGGGTCGCCCTGCCACGCATACTCGACAATATCCACGCCGCTCCCGCTAGAAACCAGACAATACACCCTCCGCGCGTGGTTAGCGACCATAGTCCCGAGCTCCTTGCAATCCGACAACGACGAAACCTCGTTGGTAGCCGCGGTCCAGGTACTCCCCTTGTAGTAAGTGAGCTGGACGCCGTCGTCCGCAGTAGGATCCATCGTCAAGACCTGGAAGCCCAAGTGATCCGTGATATTCGAGCTGGTCTCATTGAAGCCGGTAGAGAAGGCGGCGATCGTGGTGCCCGCGCCGATGTCGCGGCCCGGGTAGGCGCCGACGTACATGCCGTCGCCGTTGACGATCTGCGACAGCGCGCTCGTGGTGGCGCGGTAGAAGATGTTCATGCTGCGGTGGCCGTCGACGGTGGCGGCGGCGACGTACGCCTGCGCCAGCGAGCTGTTCTCCGCCGGCGCCGAGATCCCCGCCGAGATCACGCTGTTGTCGCTGTCCCACCCGCTGCTGTCGTTCTGGTAGCTCGCTGCTTTGATCCCGCCCGACGCCTGCCAGTACAGGTACGTGTACTGGTTGCACAGGTCGCACGCCTTCCCGTACGAGACGAGCGAGGAGCCGGCGGTCGAGATGTAGTTGTTCGCGGCGGCTGAGTCGACCCAATTTGCCGCCGGCATGGTGGACTGTGTGGAGACGCCCTTGCCGGCGTTGTAGGTCAGGGCTTTAATCGTGGAGAGGCCGCCGCTGTCGGGAAGTTGCCAGTAGACGTGGATATCGCGGGCCTGGAGATAAGTATTAGCGGCTCGGCTCCCTCCGTGCTCATTTTGCAGTATGATGACTTACCGAATCATTATAGGCAAAGACGTCGAGAGACAGTGCAGTGCCTTTCCTCACGCTATCGAAGCCCAAATTATTTGTCTTGCCGTCCACGATGGGAGACACAACCCAATTCTTGTTTGACGAATTCCACGCCGACATGTATATGGCTTTATTATTTAATTGGTACACCACCAGGTAATTCTCATTACCGAGCCCGTCTGTGAAGTTGGCGGTCGCGAGACTGGTATTCGCGTAAAGAGCAGTGCCATTTACTGTCGTATCCGTCGAATCATCGCTGCTGCTGCTTGAGTTGGAACTGCTTTTCCTACTCGTTACAAC
Source organism: Annulohypoxylon truncatum (assembly GCF_022578515.1). Lineage (NCBI taxonomy): Eukaryota > Fungi > Ascomycota > Sordariomycetes > Xylariales > Hypoxylaceae > Annulohypoxylon > Annulohypoxylon truncatum. Next base: position 92,305 of record NW_025953800.1, on the reverse strand, counting down.
GCCTGCAGTAACACCCACCACGATCCCCACAACAATCACCACAGCCCCAATAACCAAAGCCCAGAAGAACTTCCGTTTTATTCCACATATTGTAGGTGATGCTGCTGCCGCTCCTGCTGCTCCTGCGCCGAATACTTCTTTCTCCGGTGTCTGGATGGGTTCAGGGAGGGTAGGATCTATGCCTGCTTTCGGGGCGCCACCGGCGACAACTTCGGGGTAGTTGTAATGTTCGGTCGCATTCTGGTTGACCTCGGGTGCCTGCGCGGCGCGCGCCGATTCTTCGAGGTGGCGGTTTTGCGCCTCCGTATCCACCTCCAATGTACTATACTCGTACCTATCCATCGAGGAGTTCATGGCTGCTTAGACAGACGAGCAGACGCGTCTTGTCGCAACACAAGAAGCAGAAAAAATAACATAAGAAAATTGAAGATATGGAGTTGAAAGAGAGACTAGCGAGGACGGAAGAATAGAGGTGCAGAGAAAAGATCCTAGCAGCCCAAGGTGAAACCACTCAGTTGCGAGAGTGGCATGTCAGCCCTGTACGTAAAGCACCGTCTCAGCGGTCGCACTCCCTGCGAATCGAAATCCCGGTCTTGATGCCAAATAAGGAAACAATCCTCATGTGGATTTGTTAATTCCGCATTAGCGGCATCTCAGCTGCTGGGCTGTGCTAGGGTGCCTGTATGCCAAGGCCGCCTCGAGGCCTTCACTATTCCGCACTGGATTTAGCAAGATATGTAATAGGTCGGACGGTCGTGGAGGATTCTCATCGGTTGCAGGAGTCCGAGTACGTAACCTTTCCGATACAATCAAGACCGCTCAACGGCGCTTACAAGTGACTAACTATGGTCTTTCGTCGGCTAACATAGGACCATATGAGGCTGAAGCTCCAGTGGAGCAGATATAGATACAAGCCAAGCAACTAATTAGAACTCCTTGTAAGAGCGGTAACACTGACTGACGGTCTAGTCAATGATATACTAAATATACGAAACCTGCATAGGAGTGGTCTCAGATGCTAGGAAATACGGAATTAAGCAGCCTTCATCTCCGGAGGTGCAATTACACCACCTATTTCTTAGTCATAGAATTTACTATGTCGCATAAGTATCGGACAGCGAATATGACTAGCTAACATGATACCATTTGACCCTTCATTATTTTATCGTAGTACGTGAACCTGGGTGGGTATAATATTTTCAGTGACTGTGCCACCGAAAGACGCCGCGCCGCATAGGGAACCAGCCAATGACATCCAGGTATCGTTCCTTATTAGGAAAGTCCAGGTAACTTAAAACCCGATTAGGACAAGCAGTGATCGTTGCCAGAGGCTACATACGCCTTCACTCATGCAATACAGAGTTGTAAAAACACACTTGGGACGTTGAATATCGCAAGTTACGAATTCCGCATCTTCTGCATCGTAGTGGCATAAGATCGATAGCTAATATACGAATTATGAGACGTCAACCCTGATCTCAGTCCCATCGCTTGATTCATCCACAATTGTAACCTTGATGCCCCACTCTGAGACGGTATATGAGTTCGTGCCCTTTAGGGACAGCGGAGCATCGTTTAACTCGTCTCCTGCGCAGCCGTTCGATCCAGGCGTTGCGTCTAATACGCGAACGGGGCCATCTCCCGTCGCAGTAATCGTCGAGACAGTGTAAAGGAGCACACCTGTCGAGCATGACGCTGAATCAAGACCGTTCGTTGATCGTAACTCCGCCACCAGCACATCTGTGCTATTGTGCTTGATAACCACGGCCTTTGAACCTCCTGTCTGCTCAAGCGGCGTCAACATATGAGTAGTTGAGCCCGTCTCAGCGATACAATCGATCTGCTCATCCGACAGCCACCCCAATCGCCACTTGTCCCACGCAAAGTAATCCGGGCTCGGTCCACTGCGTAAGTCTTAGTTTCTTCATTCTGCTTTAATTTATCCTAAGTTCGCTCCTCACCTAATAAGCCCCATCAAGTCCCAACCGCCTATGAACAAGCCCGTCGCGCTCCCATTAAAGGGGTAGTAGTCGGGCAAACACATCGTATGGCCCGTCTCGTGGTTTAAAACGAGATATTTCCAGGTCTTGTACGCGTCTAAACCGAAGGTCACCGACTTCTTAGCGACGTATACTCCAGCGCGCGTCTGCACATCTCCCATGAAAGTGGGCGAGAATGAGATGGCAGCAGCGTTGGCAGTTGGAACGACGTACAGCACGTCCGTCGGTGGGATGGTCTGGTTATACGCATCTAGCGCGTCTTGGATATACTTCTCGTGGGTTTCGTAACTCAGACCGCGCGCCCATCCGTATGACGCCGCGGTGGCCGGCATGCGGTAGAAGCGCGACGTGTCTGCGGTCACGTTCAGCGTCAACGCGCCGTATGACGACGTAGCGTACCATTCCGCCGCCGCTGGCAAGAAAAAGTCGTGCAGACTCTGCGGGGTCTCGATGGCTTGTTCATCGTCGAAATCGACAAATATCATGAAAGCGTTTAACGTCCCAGTGCTGGGAGCACAGTTAAGTTCATATCCAAACCCGGCGCTGAGATAGACATCGCTATTCGCGGCTAGTTTGCACGCGGATATGTCTGTTTGGGGACGATGAGAAGTCGCTATTGCTGAAGTGGATATCATCACCCATTCTGTGATGGCACACAACATTAAGCACCACACAGAAATTCGAAATGGCTGTATGAGGCCAGTCATCTTCATTAGGCTGTGAGGTGTATATAACACCACCACAATTAGAACGACGAGGAATTATTCGAATCAGCCGATGGTCTCAGTTTTATGAGAAGTCGCTTATCTCAGCTCCCGGGTCACCTTCCTGGAATGGAACGCTGGTGACATTGATTCAAGTATAAATTCCCCGATTTCCCAAATTTTGAGCGGCTCTTATCAACGGGTGATTCTCAACTCGGCCAGGAATGGAGGAGCGGCCTAGATCGTGCACTGTTTTCTCGGTCAACATTTAGCCGACTATTGTGATCGATATCAACCGGCTAATTCAAAGACCCAACATTGTTTATCATATGGTATGATGGCGATTCGAGGGAAATTCTTATAACCCTGATTATCATGCGAGTGATGAAATACTTGCAAGTAATGGTTGCAGTTCTTAATGCATTTTTCAATCTGCTCCTCTCATGTTTAGTTTCTGGTGTCCAGCGCGCGTCGCTTCATTATCTGGACTTTGGTTCTCCTTTGAAACATATCATTGTCGTCTATCTGATCGTGGCCAAGCAGAACCTCGAAGTTTCCGGTGATGATTCTCTGAATGACCTGAACAAAGACATTGTCGATATTTCGCAACATTTCTTTCCAGCGTTAGCGATAATATCTAGTTTATAATAGGAGGCGGGGTAACTACCTACCTACCCTAGCTTACCCGAACTAGCTTCCTCTATCTACGCGGATATCATTTCGTAAGCGCGGATTATATCACCAAATCCACCATGATGCTGTCGCAGTATGTCGACAAAGCCTGAGCGAGAAACATAAAGTCTCACTGTTTCTCGGGCTTAGTACGCGGCGATTTGTTTCTATAGTGAGTCGTACAAAGCTGTAGTTATTCGAAGAAGCAATATTGCTCCTCGGATTGATGATCGGAGATGTCCGTCGACCTTTATCAGATAACCCATTTTCACGCTACTAACATAATTCAACAAATAGCTCTCTTACACTATTTTATTGATAATTTGATAGCGCTGCATATCTTGAAATCTGAAATAAATAACTCGGGGACATAATTTCGTGTTTGATTCAATCTGAAGATATCCGGATACCGAAGTTATTAGCAGTTCCAAGATGGCCGTCGAACAAGCGCCTCCGGTCACGATTCCCGTGATCGACATATCCGGCTATATCGCGGGGGATTCGTCTCGAACAGCTCAAATCGCGGAGGAATTGAACGCCGCATGTCGCGCCCCCGGTTTCTTCCAGATCGTCGGACATGATGTCCCCGCCGATCTACGAACTCGCCTGTTCGAGAAAACCGCCGAGTTCTATCGTCTTCCCGCGGCCAAGAAATCCGCCTTGGGCCAGGGTTTCTCCGTGAACGGCGCGCGGGGATACGAAGCCATCGGGGCCGAAGTCATGGAAGGCGATTTTAAGGACCAAAAGGAGGGTTTCATGATGGGCCCCGAACTACTGCCCGGAAGGTTCCTGCAGGGGCCAAACCTGTGGCCCGAAGAAGCTGATTGCCCCGGATTTCGGTCGACCATGGAAGAATACTTCGCTGCTGCTCGGAGTCTTAGCGTAAAATTGTTCCGGTTGCTGGCGTTGAGCTTGCATCTTGAGGAACACTACTTTGATGATTTTGTCAACAGTCGAGACTGTTAGTAACCAATCCCTTTCGGACAATGCTGTCAATGTTGTCAATGATTACTAACAGTCCCACTACCCCAGCTATTTCTATGTATCGCATACATAAATACCCAAAGACCAATGCCGAAATGGCGAAGAAGTCCCGTGGAACGGGTGCTCATACGGACTTTGGCGCCATGACACTCCTGCTTCAAGATGACAGTAAGATAGCCGCCGTGGGGTCCCTATCGTCCAACTAACAGTTCTTCAGTTGGTGGTTTAGAGGTTTTCCACCGGCCCACAAACACGTGGAATGCCGTGCCCTACGTCCAAGATGCGTACGTTGTCAACATCGGCGACATGATGGAGCAGTGGACGAACGGTCGATATATGTCGACGGTCCATCGCGTGATCTCGCCGATTTCGGATAAGGACAGGTATAGTGTGGTTTTCTTCAACGAGGGCCTACTAGACCAAGTCATCGAGTGCATCCCAACTTGTATTGAACCCGGCGAGACCCCTCAGCATCCGCCTGTGACGGTGGAAGCGCACTTGCGAAAACGATACGGAGATAGTTACGGAGGGGGCAAGGGTAACGACGCAAACTAGGAGTTCCTAAAACTTGAAATAGTATAAGGTATATAGTATAGCCAATAATCAACGTCTACTTTTGGTTGAGCCCATCTGAAAATGTAGGCTTTTTCAATTACCCCTAATCTAGGTTCGGTTCGGGGATCTTCCGGTCGAGGAAGGTTGGATGTGGGTCCGGACGGAGCCGGTTTGGGGGATGCGGCTTCCTTGCGGAAAATCTTTGATAGTCATGTATGCCAGTCTGTTAATTAGTAAGCTACCTTTTCATATGATATACTCCGTGTCTCATGATAGATATGACTCACATATCTGAGACTTGAATGAGTCCTCATCGTGTGTATTCAACCCTCCCCCATAGACCATATTGTTCATTTCTTAGCCTAGTCTTATCCTGTTATATGTGGTAGGTACTGAATAGGCAGCGTCATGGAACCCTTGGGCTTCTTTGCCAGCAATTAAATAGCATGGAGTAGGCAGCATGCCGGACTGGCTCACTATTAGTGGGTTGAGTCCGCCGAGTCTTGTGTGAGATCACTGAATAAAGCCATGTCGACACCTTGTAGCGTCCAGTCATCTATGCCTGCCTCCAGGCCCGGGACTAACAGATTAAGGTAGTTCTCTTGCGACGCACTTGTATCGAAAGACGACGGAATGGCTTGCCAATCAGCATTAACAGGCTCGACGACGCTGAATTCATAGCCTGGTGGGCGGGTTTGGGGGGACGTTCCTCCTTTATCTCGGTTGAGCGTGGAGACTGGTTCGTGAAGGGTGACAAGACCCGTGTCAGTGTATCGCGATACAGGAAGGCTCCCGGACTGCGCTAGCTCAACCGAATTTGGAAGGGGAGGGTGATGTTCGATCTGGATAATCCCGAAGTACGGGATATGTATATGGAGCGCGTGGAAAGCATCCTTCGTATTACCAATACACTGAGACTCCTGCTTGGTAACCTCTGAGGAGGCATGAACATGGTAACAACCTCCTTGGAAAGAGTTATCCTCAATAGCGAGTAATGGCCGGAGGATGCTAGAGATCTTTTGGGCAATGACATCCTGATGAATTTCAGCCATTGCCTCCATTATTTCGAGGGTACGTTCGAGTAGTCCACGATCGCCTAATCGTTGGTGGCGAAGGGATTGAAAATTGCCGATGTCTTTGCCATTATCGGTGTTGAGCTGGCGACGAACTTCGATATGCGCAAGACATAAAACTATGCTTCCAATAAAAGCAACGAAATCGACGCCGCGACAGTAGATATTATTTGGACAGGAGTCTCGAAATGAAACGAACAGCGTAACGATTGAGCGACTGGCACTTGCAGCAGTCATCTTGCTGTAATCGTAGCTGGGCTCAACTGATGAAGGCAACATCATATACGGCAAATGCACCCGAACGAGAAGATGATAGTATGCGAACTGATTCATAAGGCGGACAGATTCCTCAAACGCCTTTGCGCCATCTCTAGTAATGGTAGTGGGATCAGAAGCCATCAGCCACCACCGTGGTGGCATTATCGCGGCAGCATCCTGCAGGATCTTGTCAATCTTGCGCGTCGCCACGGGGTCGGTCCTTTCGGCACTATTTCGCTGGAGAATAAGACTAGAAGCAACTGCCGCCATACGCTCCATGCGTTCCACATCCATGCACTTGTCGAGTGCATCTGGACTGGCAAAAACGTTTTCGGGTGTACCTTGGGGAAGACCTAGCATTAACGACAGATATCGATCTGTGAGGACAATGCGAAACCACATGTAATCAGGGTTAATACGATCCCGTGTTTCGCTCTCGATGATAACCGGGGAGCTGGTGCCGGAGTGTAGTCCCATCATCTGCGCTGCGGCCATAGCTCTACGGTTTGCTAGCCAGGCGCGGCGGAGGGACCCTGCGTTATCCAAACACATGCTCTCCACCATGATGCACTCAATGCCCTCAAGGGAGTTGATGAGTTCGTCGTTACTTGTCACTAACCTAGTAGCGGCGTTGAACACAAGAGACATAAGATCATGGTGGTCTAAACTCAGACCGACGAGTCCGCTCGTAGAGCTGGGCGGGATACCTTGTAAGAGTGTGGCTAGTAGCAATAATTTTCTTGCGATCAGGACTGGATGTGATCCCTGTGAAGGTGGCTGTAGCATACACCGCGTTGACGCCATTTCCCCGGAGAAAAACTCGGAGTACGGTCGAAAGACCACGCCATGAAATAATATCGAAACATGGACCGGGACGCTTAAGATTATATCGAGGTCCTCTTGGCTAGGCCACGCTTCTAGGAGAGCACGGGATAGACCATCAAGATTTCCGGTCGCTTGACTCGCTAGCCCCAGGCCAGGGATTGCTGTCGCCGCGGAGGGAGACAGATTAGGGTAAGTACCATGAGTGTTTGGTGTACCTAAATGGCTTGAAATATTGGTGGCGTTTCTTACAGTTCGATGTAGGACCTCATCTTGCTTGAGTCGACTGTCCCGCTGAACCAGTTGTTCGACTAGAGATTCTAGCCGGCTAAGCCTATTGTCGTGTTTTCTTGTAGATGCCGTGTCATCAGGTAATTCCTGACTAATGCACTTTGTTTGACGACTTTTACACCCATCACAGGTGGCGTCTGTAGGCGCTGCAAAGGTGCACCGGATTTTGCGCCGCTTGCATTCCCAGCAGCTTTGGGTGCCTTTCCGGAGCTTTCTTCGCTTGGGTGCTATATCCGGTCTCTCTTCCACCGCGGAGGGGCTACCACAGGGCTGTGCTTCTGACATTTTAGTATCGGCGTAGCTATTTTCTCCGTACTAGTAGAGCGTTATTAGTGAAGACGTTAGAAAGAAGCTATTACTTTGCATGTGCCTCAAAGCAGTGGTAAAATTGATGTTGCAGTGATTTCTCCAGCTGACTGCAGTTCCGCCGCGGCGGAGAAAAGTAGCGCACGGGCTCGAGTTTAGGTCCCCACTAAATTCCCCTTTTAGTAAACCACATCAAAAACAAGCTAATATGATTGGCTGAATACCGTAAAGGGGGAGGCCATTCGAATTGCTATCATGACTCTAGGTGTATGGAAATCATATATAACGCGAAGACGCCTTTCTATATTGAATATGAATATCCTGTCATCTGTACAGATCCATTCTCCTTCAAATCGAATATAGTTGAATCATTTACCTTGTCAACCACCTATCAAAATGGTTAAAGTCGCTGTGGCCGGTGGTTCTGGGCGTGAGTTGATCTTCAATTTGATAGGACTATACAATTCAATTGACTGGCTACACAGAGGTTGCCCGAGAGATCATCGATGCTCTTCTAGAGTCGAAGAAGCACCAGATAACTATCTTAAGCAGGAGGGTAAGGAGGACTCCTGAAAGACGTGCACTCGTCCTCATAGCTCAACGCTAATATCTTTTGCTTCAGGAGGCTCCGACCTCAACTCCAATCGCATCTGGACTTCATTGGCAGTTTGTGGACTACAATAACAAGAAAAGTCTAGTTGAAGCCCTTCGAGGGACCCACACCCTCTTGTCTTTCGTCCAAACCCTCTCGGATCCCGACCAGAAGTCGCAGAAGAATTTGATCGATGCTTGTATTGAGGCCGGTGTGAAACGCTTCGCGCCGAGTGAGTTCGGAAGGTATTGTTAGCCACAGCCAACGCATCACGAGTAGAGTAACTAACCACCCACCAAGCAAAGGGACAACCGATATGCCTTGGTTACGAGTAAAAGAGAACATAAGGGAGTACCTTGAAGAGGTGAATCAGAAAGGAAAGGTATATTTCCCCAGCTGCCATTTCAATACCCCAAGAATGTTGAACTTACATTTCTATCAGGTTCTCGAATACACCTTATTCCAACAGGGTTTCTTCCTGGACTACCTAGCCTATCCTTACAAGACATCCAAGTATCTTGATCAGCTGCAAACTATCTTCGACTTTGAGAATAGACGTGTGATCGTCGTAGATGGCCATGAGGACGCTATCATGACTCTAACTACTGTCGCGGACCTCGCAAAGATCGTTGCTCGGGCTGTTGATTATGAGGGCACGTGGCCTAAGATGAGCGGAATCAGGGGCAATAGAGTCACGTTCTCACAAATCATTGAGATCGGAGAGAGAATTCGAGGTGAGTAGTTTCTGCAATTGCACATAGCAAGAAGGTGTTGTGATGTTTAACGCAAATCCGCAGGACGCCCCTTCACGGTCGACAAGGTCAAAGTCGAAGACCTCGAAAAGGGTGAGCTGAAAACAACATGGAATATAGAAGCGATTCATCATTCGGTCTTCAAAGAACAAGCACCGGCTTTTCTCAAGGCCATATCAATTGGCATCTTGCTGAGCAGTTTGAAAGGCGCATGGGATATATCGGATGAGCTGAACCAACTTTTTCCTGATTTCGAGTTCACTTCTATTGAAGACTTCCTCACAAGGATCTGGGAAGGAAAACAATAAGTGGTTATCGCTTCACAGTAGCTGTACAGTATCCTACCTTTGTAAGCGACCTCTTTGAGACGGCGCTGTTAGTCAATCTCGCCATGATTATTTAAATTCTGGATCTCATCAGTCTTATGGTGAATTCTGAATGTAGTTAATCTAGGGGACATTTGGGATGGCGCTGGAATTCTACTTAGAATATTAATTCTCTAAGCTGGGGCTATACCCTCTATGTCTTCAACTGATATTGCTGGATCCATATCGGATCTTGAAAACGAGATTTTCCACTTCATGCTGTTCCTCGGGCGGATTTCGATATCTATGTCAAAATCTGGCAATGGTATAGCAGGAAACAGAGGCGAGTTTTCTGTGGTAGGACGAACCCATCTGCCGTTTATCGGGTTTACGTCAAATCGTAGTACCATCAAAGCCGAGAACAGCAAAGCTTCTGTGGTCGCAAAATGGCGACCTGGACATAGGGTCGTGCCACCGCCGAATCCACGAAACGCGATAGGGTTAGGGCGCTTAATACCAGGCTCTCTCACAAACCGCTTGTGATAAAATTCATTTACATTCCTGCCCCAAATTGACGGGTCGGTGTGGTGTATGTTCGACGGTATTAAGACGGTACTACCCTTTTTGATAAGGTACTTGTTGTCGAGCATGATCTCTTCTTGGGCGACCCGAGCGGAGACGGCACTTCCGTGGACACGGAGCATCTCTTGGAAAGTTGATAATAAGATAGGGCAGGACTGCTTGACATAAGCCATGTCAATCGTACAGACACCACCTACCTCCCGAACCCCCTTAGAAAGTTCAGTTCGGATATCGTCCAAAACCTTCGGGTCTGAGAATATGTAATAAATCACCCAGAAAGCCGAGGGAATGGTGTTAGCGAGTATAGCTAGCACACCCCCAAGCTCTGCCCTAGCTGTATCCTTGAGAGGAATATGGAAGTCCTCGTTGATTTGGGCTCGTACTTGGATAAGTCCAGAACCTTGCTTGTGCCCACCCTCCTCAAAATATCGTTCCCAAGCTTTGGCCATGTACTCGCGAGCTTGAAAGGCCTCCTTGGCTAATAACCAAGGGAAAGCATTCAGGATGAACATGAATATGTTCGGCTCAAATTTGCTGGTTTGGTTAGCACATTACATAAATACTTCGGTGAGTTTGAACGTACTACCAAGCCTCCTCCATCTCAGGATCCCGAAATGGATTCCGTGGACCATAGACACTTTCAGTGGTAGCATTTACAAGCTCATGGCGGATCCAATGGAACATCTTCACAGTTGTGGGGCCTTCTCCTGCCCATTTCTCTAAAGAGTCAGCGATGACTTGAACAGCTCTCCTGTCCATGGCTTCTAGAGCTGGCCCAGCTTTTAAAGTCTGATGAATATATCTTGAGAAGCGCATCAAATACCCTTCATCGTCTGTAATGTTACTGGATATGATGTCATTGGTTGCTTTGCTAACTCTTATTACGTTTTCTGCTACAGTTGCTTCTATGGCCGAGAAAGACAGCGTCCTAAATTGGCGTTGAACCACGGGAATAAGCGAGATGGAATTAACAACGTAAAGTCTTGTGCCCGGAAGGCGAAGGGTGTATATAGGAAGATTGTGCTGTTCTCTTGAATGGTACTATTAGTAGGTATCGCGTTAGGATATGGCTCCCAAGGCCCACCAACCTCATAAAAGAATAGAATCTTGTTTTCATAGTCTTCATTCTCACAATAGGGGTTATGAATGGAATAGCGTTACCAATTGCAGGCGGTTCTTTTGGGCTCTGAGTGAGATGCAATAGGACGTGAAGGAATATGTATACCCCAGCAATCGCCGTGGCTGCGATAGCAAGATTGGAAATCATGATGCTGGTGATCGTCCTTCCTTGATTACTAGCCTAAGAGGTTGGCATGTATTGAAGCAAGATATCAACATCAATATTCGGTGTGGGTACGTTTGCTGACTCAACTGGATCCATTCTTTTAAGGTGCGGCCCGCCTCCTAGGCGGGATCGGATAATTGTTTATCAGTGGATTTAACTCATTTCAATTAGCTTGCCTCTGTTTTACGTAATAAGTTCTAGTCTGAGCTTGCCGTGACGACCTCTAACTTTTCCTTAGCGTAGAAATCTAATCCTAGTCAGGCCCATTCAACATGGATTCCAGAACACAACGATCAACCGCAACGCGAACTGCTTCACCAAAGTCAACGAACGAATCCACACCAAAAGATCCAAAGCCTGACACCGAACTTACCAATTTTGTAACGAATTGGTGCGAGTCGCTTGATTCAGACCAATTACACCCAGACCAGTTGAACGTAAACCAATACGCAGCACAACCAGAAGAAGCTTATTCAATAGACAACGATATAAGCGCAACAACTAATTCAGGAAATACAACCGAATCCACACAATCTAGCAAGCCTTCGCTGGTGGAAAAACCAACCTGTCGAACCGATCTAGAATACAACAGTATCATATACGAACTGCACAATATAAATGAACATCCAATATGGATTGCGAGACTCATTGATTTTGTAAAGACGAACGTTCCCGAGAGGATGAAATACCCACACAATGTAGAAGAATGGAAGAAGAAACACACCGAATTTCGAACCGCAAATTGCGGATGGCCTCATACCCAAACAAAAGAAACTTTGAAGGCACCTACCTATATGCCTCCCATTAAACCCTCCTTTCACAACATTGAACAATGAAGAGAAAGCGGGCGAAGAACACACTTACCTTTTCCAAAGCTACAGCCAACGCTATTATAAGAAAACAATGAACGGTATTGCCCACAGGGCCCCGATATCAACACCCAAACCAGATATAGCTTTCGGGTATCAGCCTCAAGCTATTTTTAGGATCACGGAACGGGCGACAGATGAAGACGTGCATAAGCTGTTAAAACTGAGAGATTTGTACATTGTTAACGAGGAAGGCCTTTTGCTTCCGTACTTGCTTGTAGAAGTGAAAACAGCGTGTAAAGACATGGAAATAGCAACGAATCAGCTTCTTGGAGGAACCTCAATCACAGTTAATCTCTGCGATGGGGCGATCGAGAACGACAACGCGGTTTTCGGCGTTACAATGCATAACGAGTTCGCGAAGATTTTTGTGACATGGAAAAACGGTGAGAAGCACTTCATGAAAGAGTTCGAAGCCTTCACGTTCCTACACTTCGATCAGTATTTTTTGTTCCAGAAAATGATGTTCAATATCCACAAATGGGCAGCAACGGACCGATTGGAGACGGCGAGGAATAGGTTCACCGTATGAAGCACTAGAACTTTGTAATGAACTATGAATGGCGTCAAAACTTCAGTTCAAGTAGAACTTTATTTCAAGAAGAACTGGGGCCTAGCTTTAGTGGCACTTAGATAAAGAAGCTGGTGCCGGGGACTAGGCAGAGCGGCAAGAAGACACTAGATGTGGTGGTGCGTTGATTGATTCCCTGGGGAAGAGCCTAGATACCTAGGTATGTAACGGTCTCTGAAAACGAATTTGAGGAATAAACAGCCTCAATGGCCGAATGCCTCTCAAGATGTGAGCGTTACGATCCAATCAAAAGAAGTCAGTGGGGCTTATCGGATCACTTATTTCCCCTCTCTACGTGTTAAGAATCTAGAGGAGGACAATCCCCTCTATTGTCTATTTTATCCTCATTGTTACCTTCGGATCGAGACTCAGAACTCTAGGTTTGTTACAAGTCAGGCGTCCCTATTCAGCACCACATTGACACTAATACCTTAAACCAGAAACCCTGCAACTAGCTCGTTGCACCTCCTAGATCTGTATACAACTCGATTAGCTGTAGTTACCTCGAGTCGCTCTTTGGAGCGACAGCTCCCTCCCTACCGAAAAAGATTATCCTCCAGTCCTGCCCCTACTCTTACTTTCATTTTAAGAACTTAGGCCCCCTTGTTCATTAGTAGGTACGCAACATAGACCTCAGGTTTCCTAAGTACCTACCTAGGTGAGAGGTTTCCGCCTAGGAATAGATGGAGTGTACAAGCTGGGAAGGTGCTACTTGCACTGTGGGAGGTATTTAAAATCTCCGCAGGAGATTTTAAAGCTTTAGAGAATAATAACAATATAACATTTTATCCTCTTTAATTCTTTTCTAGTGCTTTTATACCGGAATTTACGCATGGGAATATCGTTACAACATTGTCATTATTATTAACTATTATTCGTTTAATTACTCGTTTAGCTGTATTCTTAATTAAAGTTGGTAAGAAAGCCCTGTCCGTGCCGTTGTTGGCCTTGTTATTTGGAATATTATTCTCCCTACCGTTAAAAAAAATATTAATATAACCTTGTTTCTTGGCCTGTTATACTGTTATTACCGCTATTTCTTATTTACTATTTTGGCTTGTTGATGTTTGCTTTCTTACAAGTATAGTTTATGTTTATTCCTCTTCCGGCTGTGGTTTTGTTCCGGGGATTGGGTAAACAGTGGAAAGACCCGACTTATTTCGGTGGTCCGCAGGTGTTTAGCTTATCCGGCGTGTGGGAGCTATATTTGTGGGTTGTTAGGGTTGTACAAGGGCTGGCTGTTTCGTGTCTGTAGTTGTTTCCTTGAGAATGGGATTTATATTGAAGGAAAGAGTTGCCTGGGGCGGGCTTTTGTGTGTTTGTATTAGATGGAGTATATAAGCTGGGAAGGTGCTATTTGCATTGTGGGAGGTATTTAAAATCTCCGCAGGAGATTTTAGAGCTTTAGAGAATAATAATAATATAACATTTTATCCTCTTTAATTCTTTTCTGGAATTAAGGAGTGCGGCATCTGAACGACAACCACTTAGGCACATATCATCTATCTGTGTAACGAATTGGTTGCCAAACAGCCTAGCCAGCTATCTTTACACACCTATCTTAGGTATCCGAAATTACTTTCGGGTTCTCACATCCTACCTATGTGACATGTCATTTGTTGTCACAAGATTCTGAGCAGCAAGGAAGGGCCTAAGACGCCTTTCTATCATACCTACGTACCTAGGTATGCCCGTAGTTCCCCGTGCCGTTTGACTGGAAATCTACCCCTAAATCTTCATACTGCATCAACCTGAAAGACTAAGATATTCTTTGACATCCCCTGGTACTGACCTCAGCAAGTTTCCAATCCCCTTCTTCTCCTAAAACGTCTTACCACCACCTCATGATGGCGACCTGCGGAACATGCTGGAAGGAGTTCCGCAGCGATCAAGCGCGGCAGCAGCATATGGACGCGTTTTACCACCACGCTCCCGAACATGAGTGCGATACATGCTTTCGCTTCTTCCACTCATTCAGCGCAGTGGTCAACCACATGAACGCGAAGAACCACTGGCAGTATAAGTGCAATGACTGTGACGACTCATTTTTGAGCAAGGAATGGCTACGAGACCACGAGGTCGAGGACCACTTCTATTGCGATCCCTGTAAGCGATACTTTTCTTGCTACAATAACATCAAGATGGTAAGTAAGAGAAGCTCATGTCTCAAACCCCTCTCGTGACCATGATCTGAGAATCTCTACTCTTAGCATCTTAACTCGCGCATTCACCGCGGCCAGAACATGCAATGCCCTTTTTGCAAGCAGCGTTACACAACCGCTACCGGCGCTGCTCACCACATAGAGAGTGGTTCCTGTCCAAGCGCGCCTGGCCTCGACCGCGACTTAGTCTACCGCATCATCCGTGCCAAGGATCCTAACCACATCATCTCTAACAAGCTCCTCGAGTGGAGCGACTCTACGCGCTACGAAGCTACATCGCAAGCATGGAACGGATTCGCGTACGAGTGTTCTCTTTGCCATCGTCAGTTTCAGAAGCTCGAGTCTCTGAGCCAGCATCTTAGCTCCCCCGTCCGTGAGTTGCTGTTCATCTAGCGATCCCCCGCCCCAACAACGCATAGAGCGTCATGCCTAACATTCTATCCAGACCAGCAGAATCTGTATCACTGTCCTAAGCGCATTGCTTGCGGCCGCGAATTCACATCCCTTGCTGGTCTCATGAATCACCTCGAGAGCGAAAGCTGTGGATACACCAAGTTCGAGAACGTGCAGAAAAGCGCCGCGGGCATCATGAGCTCGGATCGTCTTATTGGATTCTAAAAGTACCGCCTAGTCACCTAAGAAGGCACAGTTGGACTCGCCGAATGAGGCAACACGACAGCACGCTTGGTTTGTTCATAGGCTTTGGATGCTTAGAATATCTTTGGCACGCGAATGAGCTGTTTAGCTCTCGTGGAGATACCTGGCTGTGGGATGCCTGCACCCAATTTCTGATGTGAGATCAGTGTGGTGATTGATGCCACTGTAGGTAGATTAGGTATCGACCTTGTATGGACGGTTTACATCCTGACTCACCTTTTTTCTTGCCTACTTTAGCTAACTTGTGGAGGAAAGTCAGATGTTCGTGTAGGTTGAGGAACACCGTCCTACTAACTCCTATACAGAAGAACCCCTTTTTCATTTTGCTTTAAGGGAAAGGGGGGCTTGGTCCCGCTTTCCCCTATCTTTATTCCGCTCGCGCAACTTGATCATAACTACGAACTACAGAATGCATGTATGAAAAGACAAATTATTACTGGTGTGTACTTGTTCAACCGTTATGTCGACCAGGTTGAGAGGCTTGATATTCCGAGATCCTATTGGATAATCCCATCCCTTACTTCCTCGTGTGCTCCCTATATGTAGTGTTTGTTGGTATTCATAGGTATGTACTTTTCATAGCAAGGCGCCTAGACAAGGACAAACTGCATATAACCTATCCAATATCCACGACATTGACGAAAATTCTCTTTCTGCTGCCCGATATAAGTGCAGAGAACTCGACAGGGGTCATGTTTTCTGACCTTGTTTCGCTACACGCAGCCGATTTAGGGGCTGCGGCTCTGCTTCTAATCGCCGCATTCTGGCTCCGGTATACTGCCCGGCGTAACAGGTTTACGGTGGACGAGAAGCGCGATGATGCCAAAGGTGCTCCGCCGACCTTCCCTTACGTATTTCCACTATTGGGAAGCCTACCAGTAGCATATCTATGGAACCCGAGAGCTTTTGTCTTGAACCCGAAGTAAGCAAACCGCAGCGGCTCGGTTATCAATGCCTCTGATTTGTTATATTGACCTCGCTATCCAGCAATTTCTTCCAAAGCGCGCGTCCGGTCCGCGTCAAGATCCTTACGCAAGAATTCTACACCATCTGCGGACCCGAGAACGTCAAGGCTTTCTTTAGAGGCTCCGGGGCATGCACATCAATCCCCTTCGTCAAATTCGCGCTTGGGTACGCCTTCGGCTTACCGTCCAAGGCACTGAGTCTGTACCACAAAGACGACTCTGGCGGCGGCCATGTGCCGCACCCGGGCAGCACGGTAGAGGCCCGCAACCGCATCGACTACCGCGTTAACCAGTCCTTGGTCCGATTTCTAGAAGGAAAGGGGCTTATGCCCTTTTGGAACAGGTTTGCGGACGACATCACGCAGCGGTTGGGTGGGCTGTACGACCGCATTGGCTCCGATTGGGAGTATCATGCCGACCTTATGGAGGCCGTCCGAGACGAGGCCACCGTCTCCATCCTCAATGCTCTCTGCGGCCCGTACCTCTTGGGTCTGAACCCGCACTTCCTGCAGGACTACTGGGATTTCGATCGCAACTTGCAGACCTATCTTCAAGGTACGGGGCTGGGAAATATATGGCAGTGTACTGAGGCTTATCTCGCTCCCAGGTATTCCGTGGTTCCTTGCCCCAAGGGCCTACGCTGTTCGGAAGAGGGTGCTGGATGCCGTTAAAATTTGGCAGCGGCACGCAAGAGACCACTACGATGATTCGGCCATCGATGCTGATGGCGACGACCCATTGTGGGGGAGCAGCTTCTTCCGGGAGAGACACGATATGTTTCTCGAGATGGACGGTTTCGACTATTCAGCTATTGCATCCCAAGACTTTGGAGCAATATGGGCGTAAGTTATACCTGATGCTTTCACCTCCAGGTTTGGACCGCTTACGACCAATTTCATCATATTTCAGGACAAGGAATTCCATTACTGCTGCGTCCTGGGCCATCTTTGAAATATTTCGAGATCCCGAACTGCTCGCTAGTATAAGAGCCGAGGTTGGCGCTTGTACGGTCACATCTGCAGACGGCCGCATCCGGTTCAACGTTGACCAACTGCTGCGCCTACCAATCCTCCAAGCCGTCTACGCCGAGACTCTACGACTTAGGATGGACTTTTATCTAATTAGAATGCCAGACAAGGTAGACATGAATATCCAAGATTGGGTTATACCGAGGCGAAAGGTCATTGTTACACCGACGACAGTTGCGCACATGGATACCAAGACGTGGAGCACCGGCTTAAATAACGAACATCCCGTCGACCAGTTCTGGATAGGAAGATTCCTTAAATATCCACCAGAGAGTGAACATAATGTCAACACACTACCACGCGTTCCCGCTTCTCCAACATTCTCGACAAAAGAGTTTGAAGGGTCGTGGATCCCTTACGGCGGCGGACCGCGACAGTGCCCTGGTCGACACTTTGCCAAACGCCAGATACTATTGACCACCGCTCTTATGGTAAGCCTGTTTGACTGCGAGATATCAGAGGAAGGTAAGAATGTTCAGGGGGATTCGACGCTCAAGGGGTTCGGCAGTGGTGTGTCGCTTCCAGACGGCAAAGTCCCCGTAAAAATACGGCGCAGAGACGGAGGTAGCATGTAGACTATCAGACTCAAGGCGTTTTTACGTAAGCATTTAAGACATCGTAGTCTTTTCAGGTAGTAATGCTCTTATACCTTAGGGAGTGTGCCGGAGGGAGGTTCTTCTGGGGTAGGGGGGATGGTTTCGAGTCGTATGCCACTACTAGTTACCGAATTATCGTCACGGTAGACATACGTAGTATTCAATCTAGATATGCGTTAAGAAGACCTAGTGTTAGGGGGGTATGGTAGCTGTGAAGATAGGAGAGCTTTCAGCCCCTGAATCTGAGTCTTTCCCTGTAAACCCTACCTAGGTATGTAGTGAGCCCCCCTTCATTTTCACTTTTCAATCTTTCGAAGATTATCCACGTGGTCAGGATATCACGCTGCCCAGATGATAAGGGTTGTCATTCCATGGGGTCAGGCATCAAAGATAATCATTCGATAAATCTGCACCTTATGGATTCTATGGCAAAGAAGTAGTTACTACCTAATTAGCATAGGAGCAGCACCAAAGTGCTTGTAAGCAAGAATAAGTCCTAGAATGTCGTACGTTAAAAGCAAGGGAGAGCGACTTGCAAACTAGATTTTGACTGCTACACGTCGCATTCTAAAAGATGGTAATTGCGACTTTGACTTGATCAAGTATGGTAATGGGGCCGGCCCAGTACTACTCCCATTGCCATTGTGACTCGCATATGCACGATCGCCTCAAATAATAGGTAAGGGACACGCTGAAAAGGTTACTACGCTCACTAGAGAAAATGGATAGGATTGGGGTACCTTAACACACTATCTGCGTAGCGAGCCAATCAATAAGCGGTGCCGTTTGTCCAAATCATTGTGGGTATCACTGCCGCCACGCTACACACTCCACAAACGACGCTAGTACCGAGAGAAAATCACCTACCATAAACAGCAAGTATGGCATGTGACCGGATCTAGACCGTTTCAAGTCTATCTTGTGTGATGTAGATTTTCTTACAATAGATATGCCGGGATCTACATGGTCTGCCGGAGTTCGTCTGGTTTCCGATCTTTCGTCGCATATTGACAATACCTAGGTTGATGAGAGCTGGAAATTTCTTTGAATAGGTAGTAAGTAGGTGTATGCACACGTGTATAGATGGTTCCAATAGCTCGTGTTAGTGTTCAAAAGCCTGACGCCATGACACTTTGCTAACGATTTCCACCGCCAATTGATAGAAATGGCGGGGCGTAGAGAACCAGTCTGGACGCTGTCAGGACTCTACACTAGATTCTGGATACGCTATGACCCCTTTTCTGGGCTTAATCCCTGATAGCACGTGTAATCTATTCTCGTTTAGCATTTGACGACAGCAGCGCTAGGCTTCTTTCGTAAGGGCACAGGCTATTCTCCTCATGATTTCCGCGAAAACATGGATAAATTATGCTGGGTATATCATCGACGTTATTACCAGTTCTGTTCATCCACAGTGCGTGCCGTGGTGATCAGTCAGAAATTCTCCGACTAACCTGTCTCCCGGTAGCAGGGCGGAGGAAATGACCTGGATGCCTGGAGAGTTGCTAGCTTCAGATAGGTAGACGATAGATAGGAGGGAATACCCGCCACGCCCTAGCGGGGAGGAGCCCAGTCATAGCCCAGTATGTCCCTTGTTGTAACCATCGCGGCACACGGTGGACTGTGCGCATTTTGAAGAACGCCCCCTTAATCGTGACGATTGTATCGTTTTGGGCAGGAAGTAATAGGCAAAGACGGCCCAAATACGTACACAAGTATGATCGAACGAGATGGGGTGAAATCTAAGTATCGGCAACAAACCTGCTCAGATCGATGAACTTATTAATGGGCAAACTTGAGTGCAGTCGGTCAGACCTAGTTGCATCGTGAAGCCACATCTACCCGCTTCAGCGATGGGCGTTCTAGGTGGAACTGGTAAAGTATATTATGCTCTTGGCATTTTGTAGGCCCACGAACTTGGTCGCAACGCGTTTACCAACCCATTCAAAGGCCTGTTGAAGGAACAGGGCTGATAAATAATTTGACTGGTGTTGGATCGGCACTCGAGGAAGCAGGTTCACTTGTTTCAAAGCGAGGGTGTTGCTTAAGTTAGAATCTCGAGACGGAGCGGAATCCTGTCTCCTGACGAGATATCCCACCTGCGTCCATCTCGAACCTTTTTCTCCTATCAGTAAGAACGCCTCAAGCCTCAAATCGCAACACTTAATTGGCTCTCAAATCCCCCAGGAGAGCACCACGGTAGCAAACCTGCGCCTTGACCTGCATGCAAGTGTGCGACCCGCGAGGATTAGGGCGAGCGGGGTGAGTTGACCGGCAAAGAAAGCCGCACCTATCATGATTGACACTTACCTGACATCACGTACCTCGGCGGCTCTAAAGATGACGTCCGGTGAGCAAGGAAAACATTCCTCCAACGCCGGTCTCCTTTTTGAAAGGGCCCCTTTATTATTCCAATTCGATGCTCCGTCATGTAGGTGATACCCTGAAATCTGCATGGCTGAATATCTAAAAGCATGAGCAAACTACATAGCTGTAAGCTATCCGAATCGCTGGCGCCACTATTTTAGCCCACATGTCCACCCAAGATTGCGAATAAATCGTCCGATGAAGGGGATATCTCATACATAGCATTAGGCATGATACACATACCTGCACGCTAATATCGTCAATCGTCTAACGTACGAAGCTCGGTGTGGGTGGCAGGTGGTGTGGGATTTTAAAACCTTGGGTTGATACCCAAGGCGACTTGTGATGAACCTCTCGTGGTCACAACCTTTCGGTGCTCCTTCAATATTTCACTCGTAGCCGAATGCGACCTTTTCTTATTTCCCCTTTCCACCTCTTGTCCCTTGATGCGTATCATCTTGCCTCATTATATAACCCCCCCTAATCTTAGATCTTAGTAAGACCTTGCTACGGCCTTGAACTTTTTGGATTATTCAAATCGTCAATTTGCTACTTCGACAATCCGAATCAATATACCTTTACGAGAACTTCCTCTTCTCATATCAGATCTCGTTAGGCTTTTCCTATGCATCATAAGTGCGTACTTGTGGTAGCAGCGTTTCGCCGATCGGCCCATCCGATCTTTCGTTCTACTCCTCGGGTGTTCGCGAGATTTTTAGTTCCCACAGGTCCCTAGTCATTCGGCGATTATTTGCGGATTGTTATGTTGACGATCAGCAGCACCAGAGGCTCGAGCGTTAAGCAAGACAGACAAGATTATTAAGGGCCTAGGTGTTGACGAAAAGGTGAGAAAGGTGTCAAAAAGGGAGGGGACCCTCGGATGGAATTGTCGAATTGAACCAATCCGCATCACCCTGATCACTTCAAACTTTACACCCATGGATGTGCATGGTAACCCCTGACACCCTGGACACCCTGGACACCCCACTTGGAAACTCAAAAGAGGACCCTCGTTGCCCCACCGCGACCACTACCGTAAGTACATGTACCACCTCATCCCTTACCCTTACACTGCGCATTGAAGTACCCAGTGTACCCCCCAACTTGTCCATCTCCCATCCCCATCAAAATCCCATCCATCCATAGCTTCCATCTATTCGTTGCGCCCAATTCGTGCCTGGCAACTGCCACCGCTTGCTTGGCCCAGCCATCCGGGTTAAGACCACGGCGGTGGAAAGTTTGGGAAATCTTACCATCGTCAGCTTTTTGTTACTTCACTTCTTTTTTCCTCTTTTTTCTTTCCATCTCCAAGCTTCAAACAACCAACTTGAACGCTCACGCCTCACGCCTCAGGACAATCAACTTCTTCAATCACACCCTACTTACTAACAAATAATCGCTTTCTTTAAACCATAATTCATAGGCCGTCGAAACCCAATATCCAAAGAACCCACCTTCTGTTTCGGGATATTCGCTACGAGTTTAGATTCTTACCTTACCTACTATCAACTAGGGCTTCTGCGGCTCTTACTTCTTCATCCTATTACTCACATTACCATTCGGCTGATTGGCTTTCGTTTCGTGATCCAAGCACACGTTTTGACGTTCCAATCGCATCCCGTCGTATCGCATCACATCACATCCTACCGTCACGCCCAGTACGGTTTTCTGAACGCGCATTACCAAGCATTACTTAGTTTGGATGTACCCATCCCAAACGAAACACGAAATATCTTACTTCCACGTCCGTTTTGCCACCACATTGCCATCTTTAAACTGCTATTTAGCTAGACCAACGCTTCCGAAACTCCTTGTACCGAAGATTTCGTAAACAGAGATTCGATAACCAGGTACTAAATCCTTCATCTCTACGGTTCACCCGGTGGTTTGGCTCAGTTTCCCGCGAACCCTATAAATACTGTCTTATAAGTCAAATTCAACGGCGGTTAGACCCAAACGGGGAAAAGCCGTTGGATTCTGGTGGAGCTGCGCTAGGTAGAGAGAACATCGGACCCTGCAACCACTCCTTCTTGTGGTTGAAGGGCGAAGGAAAAAAAGAGAAAAGGGAACCAGTGATCCCATTGTCTTGTTCTATACATTATACGCTACGCACACTGTCATTGCCTCTTCGAAGTTTACGGTCCCTGTTGTACTAAACCCAGATATGAGCATCTACGGAGAACCACCTGTTACATCTTCCATTCGCTAGTCTGCTTATTCTGACTAACGAATCACGGTCTCCCTTACTTGCCTATTCAAGTATATGACCAATACCCGAAAAAGAAATAGACGTCAAGAATAGAAAAGAGGGCCAGAAAAGCTAGGAACGACGAAAGAGTAGAGCTACGGACAAAGTCGCAGCAATGCATCACAGTCAACAACAATATCATCAACCACAACAACAACCCACATCCGTCCCACAGCCGCCAGTACCTATATCGATCACGATATGCGGCGATGGCGGATGTGGTAAGTCGTCCATCACCCTACGGCTAGTCCGGTCCCAATGGACGTCCGAGTATGACCCGACCATCGAAGACAGCTACAGTATCACGCGGCGAATCGACGGGACAACATACCACCTTTCCTTAACCGACACGGCGGGACAGGAAGAATATCGAGGCATGTGGGCATCTTCTAACCTGAGCGCCGATGCCTTCCTCCTCGTCTACGACATCACTTCGAGCGACAGCCTCGATGCCCTTAACTACTTCAATGACCTCATAGATATGGAGGCCGAGACGCGGTTAGACAACGCGGCGCGGGCGAAGAGGGCTGGTTTGGGGGCAGGGCAGAGGAGAGGGAGTGCCGGGCTAGGAGGGGCAGGCAGCGGCGCGAGGACGATACCGCCGGTCAAGATAGTAGCGGGCAACAAGTGCGATCTCCAGGAGTCGCGGCAAGTACCGGCAGCACAGGGACTGGAGTGGTCGCGAAAACGCGGGTGCGGTTTCATGGAGACCAGTGCCCGCCTTGAGGTGAATATTGAAGAGACGTTCAATCTTATAGTTCGCCGCGTGATTGAGGGCCGTCGTCTAGCAGAGATGGGTGTCCTGGACAACACTGAAATGGACCGTCGCGGTGTTACGAAGCCCCTGACGCCTTTGGGAAATACCGACGACCGAGATGGAGATATGGAGAAGCCTGGAAGCTCGGGGCTAATGAGAGGGCCTCGGCTTGGCGATGGTCAAAGGTTAGGTTTTGGAGGGAGGGGGAAAGACGGATTCTGGAGGAGTTTACGATGTTGGTAAGACGGATTTCGCCCACTTATCGACTCTTTCACATCGACCATTGCTCGGCTACCACACGCGACGGGTGAATTTCAAGATGTTTACAGCAAGCCTGCGAATTGTTGGAAGATAAACTCGGGGAAACCGAGGAGAGACATCGATCCTACGATAGACTGCGATGGGTCGGAGGAAGATCAATCGAATATCGCTAGGATCACCTCACGAATGAACGAATTTAGCCGGCTGGTCCAAAAACGTACCACTTGTCACTTACCCCTTACAACCAAACTATTTTGATTCTCTATTCGCGATCGGCTGGCGGAAGCGAGAAATTCAACGGAGTATCTTTTTAATCGCCCTTTCCCTTTTGGACCGACGGCTTAGGCATATCGTATCTCAGAGACACCACACACAGGCGTTCTTCATGACGGGGAAACGGAGAACGACGGCAACGGTGTAACAGTGAAATATCGAAAAGTTGGGGTATGGATATTTATTTATCTTCCTCTCGTTGTTTTTAATGCGCGCCCGGGAAGGCAGGGGAGAGATCTGTGCGGATATCTTACGGACTAATCCGTATGCCTGGTCTGGTTTGGTTTTTGGGTTGACTTGTGGGTGCGGCATGGCGCGGCATGGCATGGCATGGCATGGCATTGCTTGATGACTGGAATGAATGGTGAAAAGCTTGATACCTACTAGATAGGTGCCGTTAGCGTTCCGTTTTCGTAATGACGATTTGTTTTTTTGCCCGATTAAGGGCATCGTAATGTTGACTATACCTTTTCTACGTAAATGTGGTTTGTTACGATGTGCTTGAACCTTCTATAAGACAGTCGATTAAGTCCCCCCACCCCCCTATTCCAACTTTTATTAATACATATATATCACACGACTCCTGAACCAAGAGGAGTGTTAACTTTGAAGGCGGGTTGAATTAAGTTTACTACCTAGGTATCTAATAAGAAAATATGAAACCCATCCATCTCCAGAAATCAATCCGAGCCGGGCTTGTTTATATGCCCAGCACACCAAATCGTAAGTTACCCCTTATCCCGTCATGATTCTGCCCCCGAGGTACGTTCATCTCCTAATATTCAAATCCCTAACAAAAATCTGCGAATGACCACCTCCTAGATACGTAGGCATATATCCTTATAATCGTTTACCCTCGCATGTCCGTCGTCCCTATTTATTACCTTTGTTTCCCAGTTTTCCGTATTTCCTCCCCCATTTTTTTCTCTTTGGTATCGTTAGTGAGTAGGTATTCGTTCAGTCATCAACCAGCACCGCCTGGGCAACCACCCCCCCCTTTCCCTCTCTTCCCCTATTCCCCATCCCATCACACCAGCACAACCCACGCAACAGCCATCGCACTCAATAACAACCCCACATCGGCAAGCCCCCTCCCTCTCTCTAACCTCGCCGCGGTCCCGGACGTAGGGACCACGAACCCCGTATGCGTCGCCGTAGCCGTGCTCTTCGCCGGCGTCGGCGCGTTCGCGTTAACCCCCATACCCATACCTGTCCCCACACTCATACTCATCCCCGTGCCCACGGCCCGACTTGGCGCAACGGCGTTGACGGGGGCAGGCGTAGCAGCACTAACGCTCCCGTTGTTAAAGCCCCAGCTCGCACCCGCGTATGCTGAGCCCACGTTTACTACACCCGCGCCCTGGGCGGCTGGCGGCGGAGGCGGAGGGGGTAGCGGGTTGGAGTAGGAGAAGAAGGTTGTGGGGGTATCCGGGGCTAGGGAGACGGAGGGATGGGCGGGGGCGGGGTGGGTGGTGATCGCTGGCTTTATTGATGCTGGTGCTGGTGCTGGTCCTGCTGATGGTGCTGGTCCTGCTGATGGTGCTGGGGCTGGGGCTGGTGATGGTGAGGCAGGGGCTAGGGCGAAGGTGGTCAGGGATGAAGACGATGATGATGATTCGACGGAGGGGTGAGAGGGGGAGGGAGAGGGAGAGGGAGCAGTGGAGGTTGCCGGGTACGCTGTAACTCTGACAGTATCAACAAATGTCACCATCCGCGTCGTCGTCGCGCCCACCGTGCAATCGGCCTCGAGTACGTCGCAGTTCGTAACCGTGTAGGTGCTAGTCTCGCAGCGTTCGGTGGTAGTGACCTGGATTTTCTGTGTCAGGATCGTGGTCGCGGGCTGCGTTACTTGGACCACGCTCGGTTCTGCCGGCGTAGCAGTTGGCGTTGGTTGAAATGGAGGTAGAGGTTGAGTGGCGGTTGGCTGAGGTGGGGGTGGAGGTTGAGTAGGAACCTTGATTTCAGCCGGAGACGGGGAGGGAGAGGGAGGAGGGATGATGTCGCCCGGACAGAAGGTCGTGACGAAGGACTCGTGACGCGTGTATTCTTGCTCGCTCATCGTGTACACGACGTGGCGGAACATCGTGCTGAAGAACGTCTCCGAGGCCGTGAAGGTCTCGTGATATTCGAAATGTTCGCTATGTTGCACAAAGTGCTCTTGTTGAGCTTCGCCCTCGTCTTCCTCGTCACAGTCATCGTCATCTTCCGGGGCTACTGGGGCTGCGCTCGCTTGCCTGTTCAAGGTAGCGGTGGTAGTAACAGCCGGCGGAAGCGGAGTCTTGGTGCTGTCTGGATCGAGACCGGCGGGAGAGGCCGGGCGCATGACGACAGGTTGCTCACAAGAACCGGGGATATTTGCTGCGGCGTCTACACCGGCGGGTACGGGGACCAACTTCGAGTCTTCGCCGCACTTGGCGTAGTTCGCCATGTATAGCGCGTTGTTGCTTTGATCGAATGTGACTTTTAGCATAGTTAGTTTCCAAAAGCCCCTTGTATGTTTCCGTAAAGTTCGAGAAGTATGCAGGACAAAACTCACCATAAGCGCCCCTCAAAAACGTATCCCCCAAGATCCACACCCCAATATCTTTATTATACTGCGCGCCGAGGAAGCACTCGTCGCCGCCATACCAGATGAAATCCGCATAGCTCACCGTGATCGTGACCTTATTAGTACCTTCGCCCGCGAACTCGAAGTCCAAAGTGTTATCTGTCGAGTTGCGCAAGTCGCACGGTACTTTGTAACCCCCGCTGCCGTCGGACGTAGCGCCCGGGAACCCGGCGGCCAGTGCTGTAACCATAGATTCCGGGAGCAGGGACAACGTGGTTCCGGAGTCGACGACGACTTGGAGAGGGAGGTTGGAATCCTTAATGGGTTCGCTCTGGCCAGAGATGGCGCTGGTGTTGGCGTAGGCGCTGGTGTTGGCGTAGACGTTGACGTTGGCGCCGGTGCTAGGGCTTTGCATGGAGAGAGAGTTGAGCGTTACGACGTAGTGTCTACACAGGTTAGGAGGATACTAATTGAGATAGGAAGCTGACGCGAGTAGACTTACGGATCTTTAGGATCAGTCGGGACCTTGGCCAAGTTACCGGCATACTTGTTGGTATCAACACCACCGAAGACCATTTCTCCCGTCACGGCAGCTGTTTAGCATCAGTCAGTCAGCATATATCGCATCCGGAGGTCGAATTAGGATCGTGTAAATCCTTGGTAATGTTTACTTACTAGTAGGACCAGGTTGACCTCCCAAGTCTAAGCTGAATAACTTGCTATTCGTGTATCCTTGATCGGCTAAGGAGTCAATGATAGATGAGTAATCGACAACGCCACCCCCTTGACCACGCCCGAGACCTAATATGCCGAACCAGACGTCGCTCGACGTATTCGAGACACCGAATTGTTGATCTTTGACCTTAGCGCCTAGTGTCTCTCGTCAGCAACTTGTGCATTATAACCTTCAACCTGCCTCTCCAAAACGATCGGTCGAAGAAGCGAGGCACAAAACTTACCAGAGAGATAGACATCATCCTTATAATAAACGCCGCTCGCGCTCCCCTGCCCGTACTGGATCCCAAAATTCGTATTTAGGCTCTTTGCAGTAGGCGACAAAGCCGGGTCGTAGTGCCCAAATGCTTCACAATAGTCCTTTACGTTCGCCGCGGAGCAATTCGGGTTAACCCACATCTCAAAGGAGCCCGTGTCGAGTAGCACGCTGACCGTCTGGGGGTTATCTCCTGTACCGATTGCCACTGTTTTCATATTAGCAACCCCTTTCTTCTATTTCGGCACTAGAACCGGGAACACGTACTCTCCGCAAAGTACGCCGCGCCATAAACACCTAGAACATCCGTCCCGAAGTACCTCTTCGCTAAACTCGTTGCCGGAGCGCCCTTATGCTCGACGCGCTTCAGCGGAATCGAAAGGACCTGATTCGTATTTTTATATAAAGTAGTCGCATCCACCGACCCATTATGCGCCGTCATATTAAACGACCTAGCCGCCCTTGCAGCACCCGTCAGCGTGAGGGTAAGTAAAAAGGAGCTGGAAAGCGACATCTTGCTGCGCTGACTTGGCTAGGCTTAGCTAGCACTTACGCAGTCGAAGAAGAAAGAAGCGAGTGGATAATAAACGACTTTGAAAGCCAACGAGCGAACGAAACGAAAAAGAGAAGAGAAGAAGGTGACCAAGTAGGATGCATCTTGTCCTATATCATACAACTGCGCGAGGAATTCGAAAGCGATAACTAGGCGATGCGGCTCGTTAGTCTGCTCGCTAGCCCTATTTCACGAGGTTGAAGAATGCAGGGCACATGTCGCAGAGACAATTATTCTCCATTGCTGAGAAGTTGGGTGAAGAAGGCTAGACTCCTGAGACATTTGTCGATATGGCAACCGATAAGTCGTAGGCGAAGGGCGGGCTCATTGGCCCCATGCCAGGGGAAGGCCATGTCCCTTCTCTCGTAGATGAACGGCTGGTATGAGATCCTAGCTATTGTGAGTAGGCTCCCTCATTGATTATGGAAGATTGTTCGGCCAACGTAGTCTCAAGATGAGACGCCTCGTGGGATTAAAATTAGATTTTGAGATCTACCATATTCCAAGTCCCAGCTCATACTGACTTATCGTTGTTTCGTGGACATATCCACGATGGTAAGGGATAGTAAATGAAATAAGTTATACGAAGGGCGACATCTGTAACCAAGGAAAGGGATTGAGCCGAGAATAGTTGTGAAGAAGGTCAATTAGATTGGCAATAGTATTCGAGAGCATTCGCGGGAAAAACGGGAGAAACGACCCTGCTCTACCTGTATCATCAAATCATCCACTTAGCCACCTGCGCTGTCACTGCTTCTTCATCATGCGCCGTACTCTAGACTCCCTCCCTATCCATAGACGCCTATACCGTCCAGTGTGATGCACCCGCGCGTATGCCTTCTTCCTCGTGTTCCTAAGCGCGTCACCGCGCTCGCGTATCCCTTTCTTCCCCAAAACCTGCCTACGACTACACCTCTTCCTCACTTTTCTGATCGACCCAATCCCGCCAACGCTTGTACTCGGGGTACCGTAGGGACTTCTTCTTGCCCTGGTATCTCACGACGTTCAGGCCGACAGATTGCCACTTATCTCTTCTGCCGCCCCAATTCGCCTTCCGCATGAGGCTGACTAGCGTCTCCTCCTTCGTCCACCCCTGCTCCGCCGCTACGTCTGGAAGATATGTGGCGCCGAACCGTCTCCCGCGATCTGTGAAACTGATCCTGATTCCGTGTTTTCCAATCTCCCAGTCCATCTCGTCATCGCAGTCCTCGAAGTTGGTCAGTAATGTGACTGCGACTTCAAGTGAAGGGAGCTCCCGCTGTGTCATGGGGTTGAACCGCGTGTCGTGGATGGCCGATGTGATTGCGTACGAACTAAGCCCCTCGTCAAGTTCCTGTGCCTCGAAAGTCCCGATGCAGCCCCGCAATGAGGTGTCGTCTGACTCGGGGTCGACTGTGTTCCATGTCACGAACAATGGTGACTCGGTGATTGGGGGTTCGGTGTCTGGAAGAGAATCGGTGGATGTGGCAGCGGTTTCGGTGCTGAGGGACATGCTGGAGCCCGAGGCAGGAGACGAGGTACTCGATCCAGAATCATTAGAGTCGGCTACTCTCCTAAGAGCCGGGATGCGCTTCTCCAGGCTGTCGGTTTTGTCGGATGAGGCTGCCCCTTCTAACTCTTTGATGTATTCTTCGTATGACTCCTGGATCTCGTCGAGGCTCAAGGGCTTGCGTCTCTCGAAGTACGCGACCAGCGTCTCGAAGCAGTAGAGGCAATGTTCGACCGTAGCCATATTTGTTCTAATTACTATCCGGTATCTCGGTGGATTATGTGGTAAGGTAGTAAGACGGCGGAAGAAGACGCGGGCGAACCGCTGAGAGAAGGCAAATGAAAATCGGACCCGAAGTCGAAGCTATCAAGTCTTTGCACGAAAGTTGTAAAGGTAAGATTCCTTTTTACGAATAGTGGGTGGTAAGTGCAAATAGATGAATGTTAAAAGATTGTTAGCAATTGCGATGAATTGGGTTCAAATGGACAGGCCATCAACTAGGGAAGCCTGGGAACCCTCACCCCGCTTTCCGTTGGAGCTATGGGGAACCACGGGCTGCCACGGGAACCTTAAAACGTACTTGGACCCTCTTGATTTGTCCAGCTGGACGCCATATGCACAACTTTCATAAGGTCTTATCAACAACCTCGGGTCCCGATCTAAGCTAAACTCAGCTAAAAATAAGATTAATAAGGCTGGGCTACGTAATGTTACCCCTGTCTTGGCATTTCAGCCTCACCGATCCCCTCCTCCCTTTCGCCCTGCTCGGGCGATTCCGGATCTAGTACAACATAATGATCTATCTGCAGCCTACCGCCAGCTAGATTAATTGCATGATTCATGTTTTCATTCGGCCAACATCCAGATTCATGGTGCTGTTAAGTTTCATTTTTATCTACCCAGGAACTAATCGAAGTTATTTTTCCTGTCTACAAGGCTAAATGCGACTCTGGTATGGAAACAATGTCCTGGACAAATGTTGGTAAACACGGCGTCGCATGTATCTGGCTAGAACCCGGGAGCAAGCGATCGTGATTTTTAGTCTGGAAAGAAATTTCCTCTGACTAGGCATGGATAATAAGCTCACTAGGTAATCTCGGCGTGTCCGCTATTCATAGTTCAACGCTATAGGCAATTAGACGAATCCATGATACTTCGTGATCTTGGTGGTCTTCAACAAGCCCAACTTAATCCAGCTTAGAGTTTGTGGCGGAAGCGATCAGCCTCCAGCAATGACTTCTCCTTTCCACGGTTGCCCATATAGATCTTCGTAATAACTCTTATCCATACCGGCCTGCTGTCTAGCTTCGGCGTTGAATGGGCCCTTCACGGCACCCCTAAAATGTTTTTGCACGTTGCTCCGGAAAACCTGGACTGGATCGGTACCCTCCTGTTGGCAAATCCAGGTGAGCCATCTGTGACCCGTTGTGACATGTGTAATCTCGTCATTATGGATAATGTTCAGGACGTCGACGCTCTCGCCATCCTTGGCATTTCGGAATTTATCGATCGTTAAGGGGTTAATATCGAGACCCCGAGCTTCGTGAACGAGTGCGATGATGCTTATCCTCGCACGTAGGTCGTGTGCTGTTCTCTCGGCAGATTCCCACAATCCATGATGGACTGGTAGTGCACCAAAGTGGCTTCCCAGCTCTTCAAGTCTCGCTCGTAGGAGCGAGAAGTGTTTCGCCTCATCGTTTGCGACCTTTAACCAGTCGTAGAAAAATGTTCGTGGTAACTGCTGCGAATCGTTGTTTCCATCTAACGCGGTTGTGTGGAAAGATGCGAACCGGACTATAATATCGATGGCAAGGTCGATAGCCCACTGCTCTATATTTGCGAGAGCGTGGAGCATCATTATCCTGCTTTTAAGAGTCCCTCCCTTGCCAGGTTTAGGCATCTGCCCCGGTTTCACCTGGGTCAAGTTTTGTCTTGGCGGTTCTTGGGGAGGACTCGCATTACCAGCTCCGATTTGCATGGGTGAGGGTGACTGTTCACGCGTTGCGAATAGGGAGAACAGGTGTGTGGTGAGTTCAATCTTATGTTCGGGGTTAGAGGTATTCAAGATATGAACACACCAATCACATAGAGCAGCATCCTCGCTAAGATAGGTCGGGGAGCCTGATGGCTCGACTCTAGGGCCATGCTTGAATTTCACTTTCTCGCTGACAGGTTCGATTTTGGCGAGCTGTAAACCCTCGGCCTCTGCGATATGTATGCTCACCCTTCCATCTTTGACGGCAACCGGAAAGGTGCAAGTTTTGATACCGTAACTGGACTCACCGGTCTCTACGTTGAAGTCATACGCGTGCCAGGGACAAGAGGCAATATATGACGAGTCTTCGATGTCTATGTGAGCTTCAGTCATAGGCCCACCAGCATGAGGACACTCTGCTTCCATCGCATAGTAAGTCCATGAACCCTGCTTTTCCGTAGTGGGAAATGCCACCGCACCCGAAGGTTGAATTTTAGGTAGACGAAAAAGGACAAGGCGCTTGCCATTAGACAGGGTCACGGAGTGCCTTGCATGTGTGAGGTCAGCTAGACGACCAATATCGACAACCGACATTGTGCAAATGCGCAAGCGCTGAGTTGCCTGGCCTGCGAAATTGACGCGAATTGGTGTAGTCAGAAACCAGGACTGTTTTCTGTCAGCTTAGTAAATCAAACGGCAAGAATGATCTGATACCGGATATCTTGGTCTGATGTTTGACACTTTCAACCTGAACATGATTATCTGAGAATTGCATATTTCGGATTCAGCTGAATTAGTGCAGAAATTGTGACTATCCAGTGACTAGTGTGGCTAATGTGGCTTATTTAGACCCCACCGCCCCGTGGCTTATGCAGGGATCCGATTCTCATGTCTCAGCTTCGCATGGACTAGGGCGATGAAAAATAAGAGAGCGTCAGACGGGATCTAGTGTAATAAACACTGCAAAATTTCATTTGATGACGACTCTTCTTTTCGCATTTCTCGGTAAAAAGTTGGCAAGGAGTCAATGCCCCAAGCATCGCGAAAACGTGGCCCAACCCTTCCCGGATTCATCTTGGGAATCCTGGAACACGGGAAGCCTGTCTGCCGTCCCTGATCTACTTTCGATGCCAAGCTTGTTTGGTTATCTGGGTTGTTTATGTCCGCAGCGTCGCATCGCAGCGGTGCCAGCACTGCCAATGCTGCCAATGCTACAGCGCGGCTCAAACTAAGCATTATAGCTTGTTACAGCGTCGTCTCGCACCCCTGCCGCTCGACCTCTTGTCCAATTCTTGCCCTCTCCCATTTCTCAATAGGACCCGCCCATTAACCTTCTTTTTAGAGTAGATCTATACCCCGGTGGGAGTGCTGGCTGTTCCTGTCATCTAGTATTGGGGACAACCCTTGGGAATTCTTGGCTGTCGTTTGTTTCTTCAACGGCCCTCAGGGCCCTTCGGGTCTAGACGATGTCGAGGCTCAGTCTCATCCTTGGCACTCCTGGGGAGTTCATTACCCGATCTAGAAATGTTGACGGGAAGTGCTAGATCCGCGCGTCTCAAGTAGGCTCGTCTACGTCGAAGATCAGGACGGAAACCAAGAAAAGTTGAAGGCGCTTGTCATCCGTAGCAATATCGTATTCGTCCCAGCATGGGATTCCGTAGGTCACCATTAGACGAGATCACCGTACATAAGGACGCCGAGCCTACTTGCTACTCATGACTTCCCTTCTTTCTCTCCTCATCCTCTGTGAGTTATACAATCTCTAGTTGATCAAGCTTTCGTTTCGCCTTCTTAGCAGCATATTCACACAAGCTCGTCGCCGGCCGACCTTTACCATTCTTTCAGTCTACAGCAAAAGACGACCAATCAGTCAAAATGAAGTACTCAGTCGCTATCTTCGCTCTCTTCAGCACCCTCGCCATGGCGGAACTAAGTGAGTTAAACCCGGAACAATTTTGTCCGTCTAAATACCCAAGCATTCACATGCTAACCCCCCTTTAAAGAGAAAGTTCCCCGTTCTGAGAAGTCCAACATTGTCTCTCGACAGGCTGGCGCAGCTCAAGTCCAGACCGCTGCCATGGCTAGCGCCAACGGAGAAATCATTCCCTTCAATGCCGCCGGCGTCTACAAGGCTAGCACCGACAAGGGCTTGTAAAAGGCCTTCATCTAGAATACGACGTTAAGGGTGATGGATTATACGGTCCAGCTAACAACCCGGCCATTCGACAATCATCCTATAACCGATTCAAATAATGCACCATGAAGTGTACGATGACCGGCGTCAAGGATATAATCATAGAGTAATAGGATATGCGGAAGAGGACGGAATCAGATCGGATGGAATAGGGCTCAATATGAGCTGGGCTTGAACTTATACCTAGAGTATTTGTGAATATCTGTTAATATTGATCAATCACCCTATATTTGGATTTTTTTTTTGACTCTGCTTTCTCGTGAGAAGACGTGTCCCATGACTACCCGATTCGCTATGCGTATGCAGTTCTTGACATCAATCGATCTGGTGATTTGGGTTGTCCCTCGCGTCGGGATATTCCCGTGTTCGTTACCGTTGGAAAGTAAGGGATGTTAGTTTCACTTTCCGGGGAAAGAAAAGAACAAAGCAAACGAGTGCGGAGAAAGTGAGAACTGATGACTTGGCACGGATGAGCCCGTCCTTCAACGGCGCGGCGCTCGCTGGCCATCCCCTTACCTACCCCAGAGCCGGGTCGATTAGTTGATCTGACCGACTAGGCGACGATGCAAACGCCGTGTAACATCTAACGGCGCCAACGGAAGTACACAGCATAATCTGGTTATCTGTCTCTTTTCTAGCAATTTATTTACTAACTTCTGTGCCTCTTCTCATAAATTAAGCGAGGTTACAAATGACAAATATTTTCCGATCCGTTAAAATTTGACAGGCCTCGTGAAGCTTAGTAATGAGTCGTAATTTTCAACGTAATTTCATGGGGGAATGGCGAAAAGTCGTCGCACCAACGACGCGAAAAAGGTCATTCGAGAAAACACAGCCACAGACGCTGAAGACCTGTCAAAAATCGGAAAATCCCCACAAAGGTTTTGAGGAGCAAGTGGGGGGGCAATTGAGATATTCACAGGCGGTATGGGGCAAATTGGACCGTGCGGATTCCAAAATTAGAATCACCACCCGCTGTCGCTGGGGTTTCTAGCTAATCAAATCCCGTAGACCCAGCTGTCAAGTGGTATGTTGGTACCAGGCCAGCCAGGAGTAACTACCAGGTACCAATAACTTCTAGTATATAGGAAGAAATATTAATCCTGTTAACCGACCGGATGAGGTGGAAGGACCCCTTCGGCCCCGAAACATGGTCATTGTCAATTAAGACCTGCGCCTCCGGCAACCCGGCTGCGCAGACTCGCTCAGGACTTAGTGCACAGATTCCACGCTGTAGAGACCGAGAGAGTGAAGAAAACGATCTCACGAGATCGTATCGTGTTGTTGTTGTCACGTACCGCGCAAGCGGATGACTACAGCAGCGTTATAGGGGGACCCATCGATTCGTAGGACTTTCGCGTCATTTTATAATGAATGATGAACTGCAAGTGTGTATGTAGAGCCAGGTTTCCATGCTCGATTCGTCTGCCGTTGAACACTTCATCCCTTCTCCATCTTGGTACCGCTGCTGATTGGGCCGTTCGAAGTCAGCTAAGCTGGATCCGGCTGTCCGGTCCCAGGGTCTAAACCAGGTCGCTCAGCCGCAACCCATCCTTTAGCCCTACCATTGCCCGTCTGGGTTTGGTGAGAGCCAGGTCTCGCTGCATGCTGTGGATTCGGTGGGTGCTAGCTGTTCGACGGACCCCCTCACGACCCAATCGACGTCTGCTGTTACCGAAGCCGTCACTGGCGCCAACACAAGGCGTTTTCTACCGGTGCACTTTTGGCATTTTTGGCACGAAAGTCAAGCCCCTACTATGGATATTGTCTTTTTTCCCGCCGCGGTCTGCTTAGTCCCGAGGATGAGTGCCCGGGCTGAAAGACGGGATATGGTTGGCTTAATTTCAACCAACTGATGCCTGCCGCAGCTCGCAGCAAGGACCATGCTTCCACACAGGACTTGGCGTGATGGGGATTATTGAGGCTATGCCACCTGTAAATCATCCTTTCCTTTCTACCCAGCTACCTAATTTCATCGTGAACGGCCTTTATATAGCAGCCACCACGTCCGCGCGGATTTAGTTCGCATGGCTGGGTTAGTTCCCGTCGTATGATATTATTCGCCTCTGGCAACGCCTCCTTAGGAAGAAAAACCGCAGCTTTGTGCACTCATAACTAGGACTTCGGAAGATGGACTTGTAGTGCTTACCATATAAGCCCGGGATAATATAAGAGCTTGGATTAAACAAGGAGTGATCACCCTCGAACTGAGGGGTGAAGACCATAAACCACATCGAAACATCACATTCAGGGGAGACGAAACGAAAAACAATGGGTTATACACATCGAGACAACGCGACATTCGGCCGCTCAAGATGGAGGAAAAGGATACTCTTGCCATGCTGGATAGTCCAAATCGGACTTCTCCTGGCAACAATGGGATTATTCTCGTACCGACTATCGCATACGATAAAAACATGGAAAGACGAGGAAGATCTGGGGAACATACCTATGGTGGAGTTTGTGTAAGTCGGGCGATTCTAAAACCAGGAAGAAGACATGGAGATGAGCCAGACTAACACAGTCGCTACAGATGGGAGGCCGTCAACGTCGCCTTTTCCTTCATCTCCCTCCTAATAACATTCTACTCGATAGCGAAATTCATCGCTGAGATGTTAACGCCGCTCCCGTTGCTGTTCAGCAACATTTTGAACCTGGCCTTCGCATCAGCTGTACTGGCACTCGATATCGTGGTCTATGTTAACCATACCGAGAAGCAATACTCGCTGGCGGGCTTGGCGATAGACTGCACTCTCATGTAAGTCATCATCTAATTAGCTAGCGCGCTTGACAGAAATACTAACAAGCCTTAGGGTCTTCACGATCATCCCGGCAGTGTACTCCTTTATCATTTACCGGCGGCTGCTAAGTTATGATGACTACCACATCCCCGGGAACGTCAAGCCGTACGGCTACGCCAGCGAACCCGAAGACACAGCGTACCGTTCGTCATGGCTCGAACCACCAGTCCCCTACGACCCCACAAACCCTGGAGCCGCAACACGGCCGCGGGCCCTCTCTGCCGCGAGCCGCCGCCTATCCCTGTCGCTCAGCAGCCGTGCCGTCTCACCACAGATGACGCCTCCGACCCCTGAGCCCAACCCCATGGAGCGGCGCGAGAGCTACACCCACAAGCGCGACACCCAATTCGACGAGTACATGAAGCGGAGGTCGAGCGGGTACACCAAGCTCGACGTGGAACGGGCTCTCGGCGTCGAATTCGGCTGGGAAGACAACCAGGACACGCGAGATAGTGTAATCAGCTCGGGAAGCGTGACGACTGCGCAAGCGCGGGCGAGAGGCGACTCTTTGTCCACGCAGCCGGCGAGCATGGAGGCGAGCATTAGTAGAAACAGCAGTACCATGACGACCAACACCAACTCGACCGTAACCTTAGACGCGCCGAGCGGGATGGTGAGGGCGCATAGTCTGAACAGCGTGCCCGAAGCGCAGGAAGAAGAAGGCGGGCTCGCGCTGGAGAGGAAGGTGAAGGCGGACCGAGAAGCGCTTCTCAGCGGCGCCGCCGAGAGTAGAGGGATATCGCGGTCCAGCTCTGGGTCTAGCAGGAAAAGCGTGCGGCTGATCGAGCAGGTGGACGGGCTGGAGGAGATCGAACTTGATGGTCAGAAGCCGAAGAGGAATTTGTGATACCCGATGTTCGAAGAGAAAAAAAAAAAGGAAATGAAAATGAAAGAAATACCCACTTGTACAAGCTAACCGCAAATTTCGGCGTATGTGTACATATAACGCGATATGATCAGCCTTGATTGTTTCTGTTTTCCCTTGAATTTGGTGTTTCTGTATATAATTTTCTGCTCTATTCGGCCTTACATATTGCATTCAATTCACTATTAGATAACAATTCTACACTTCAAGTTCCTTTTTTTTCAGTAATTATATAGGTTATCACCAATACCGAACTTAGTACGTATTTTCATAGATTGAGAGCAATGATCCAAAGGCAAAAGTCGCTTGAGTTGAAGTACCGTCGGGTATTCTGATCAGGCTTTGTCGCCTTGGATTGATAATTCAGTAAAGACTGGCTAGATACAGAGGAGACCTTTATTTATATACACATCGTTCCTTCTCTATACAGTTGATCCATTCGATCATGTATGCCATCAGAAGATTGCTATCCTCTCATCCCTGGGTATTCCATTTCTTCAAGTGATTCGTCCGCCCCTTGGCCCGATCCGTATATCTTCAGGGTTCTTATTTGTAATGGACGGGGAATAGATGTGATTGAGCCATTCAAGTGAGCGAGTGTGACGTTTGTTGTCGAGCGGTCAAGTGAGAGAATAGGATGGCTGGCAGCCAATGGTAAAAGCGGTTGACTTCGAGCCGGAAGCCGCAAGGTTACAATGGAATCAACCACCCAAGCAACGATCCAAGCAGCAACCCAAGTAGTAAGGCAAGAAGGAGGGATAGCACCAGACTGAGTAAAAAACCGAGTATAAGTGCGAGCAGAGCGCCGAGCGACCAGCCGATGACAGGACCCAGGAGCCAACCCAAGACACCACCAAGGGTCCAACCGATTATCAGCCCGAGCAACCATCCAAGCAACCAGCCCAGCAGTCCGCCGAGCAACCCGCCAACAACCAAACCGAGTGCGAAACCGAGCAGCATGGTGTATTTGCAATGTCTCAGGTCGACCTTAAGATATTTCGCGGGTCGTGATGTCTGGTAGGTCTGTAGGGTTCGCTGTAGAGCTGAAAACGAATGTTATCGTTTCCCAAGTTATCTGGGAAAGAATCTGGTCTGAACATTATTGGCAAGATGGGAGGCTAGAAGCTTCGTTTATCTATCCCTTTCATTTCCATACGTGACATCTAAAGACGAAGAGGTCATTTGGCTCCTTCAGGTCATCAGTTATTAATACATCCATTATCATTCAATCATGCTATCATCGGATTGCCGTCCTCCACAGACATAGGTACACGCGGCGGCGTGCTCGGAGATTATTAGAATGTGAATACAGATTCACGGGAGCTTAGTATTAGACGGTTAGCCTCAGACGCTGCTCTCATAGTGAGCCCTTAGCGGATTCCGAGACACTTTACTCTAACACCTCATTTCTTTAACAGATCTTTATCCACGGGATGCAGTCAGAGATAAAGTGAGATAGAGTTAATTATGCCGGTATCTTGATATTGTGAGACAATCTCACCTGGCCGCTTTCCGATTGATCCACAGGCGATCTCATAGCGGGGCGCATAACCGCTCGTGATCAGACGTTGAGGCAGACGACAGCACGTTACAGCGAGTTTTTACTGCATTATGCATCTATCCTTGACTATCAATCTTAAACAAACGCAACGCCGAGGTTATAAATTGTTCGGAGGTAGACGTATTTATCACATGAATGACAGATACTGGGTTGTATAGAACTCATGTAGTCGTAAGGCCCACCATACCAGAGCGTTATGAGTTGTCGGGTGTTACTGAATTGCCTGCAAGGTCCCTACAGGCTATAACATAGTGCGAGGCCCTGATTGGCGCATCGCGCTGATGCGGTTACGGATTAGGGAAGTGGGATAGCGCTAGATGGCCTAAGCGAGTGGACGAGTCGTGGTAGACCCCTGTCCGTGTTACACTTTTAGGTACCCTTAGACCTTCTACCCATTTTATAAAGCTCAGTACAACTCCTAACATTTTGTTATTAATATCCTATTCTATCCTATCGCATCTTTCTATGTACGTCATTCTGGATCTTCTACGGGCTACTATGCTTCGACATGATCTGGATCATACCCTGGTGACAAAAGAGCATGATGAGCCAGGATTCACTAAAAGGCTGAGTGGTGAAATAACATACGGTATATATCCGAATTATGTTACAAGGTGGGCAACTAGCCCATCATCTTCCTAAATACCCCTAGCATATAGCGCTGACCTTAAATTCTCCTTTTATAGATATTGAGCCAGCAACCCGATTGAAGCCACCTTTATGCCTACGCGCTGAATGTAAGCACCAGGACCGGCTTCTCCTGTCCGTCCCAAATACGCTGTCCAACCTCGGCAAGAAGACCACCGAACTATAACCCAAGAGCAACATCACAACAACGACTATGTCGCGAGGTTGACCAAGAAGTAGTGCTACTAGTCAACCGCGGACGTTTTGATTCAAGCCTAACGACCACGCCATCCCTAATCACCTTCCGCTTCTTCCGCTCCTCCGAGTAGTCTAACAAAGAATTATCCCTCACTCTCGAGGCTCACCAAGAAAAGCATCGACTTCTCTACGCTACTCTGATGCGCTACCTTCGAGTTCGCATATTTCCCAATATACCCCAGCCCGAACGCTTTACCCATAGAGTCGTCAAGCTTTTCTCATCGGCCATCTCAAAAAACTCTCTTCCCGATATGCGTCCGCCGGCTGAAGCTTGCGTATACTCTCATCTATGTGAAAGACGGACCACCTGGAAATAGCTAGTATCATACAGACATCAGCCTCGAACAATATCCCCTCTCGTACGTACACTGCCACCCTTATACAGGCAATCCCACCTATTATAACTACCCACCTACCTTGACTCACACGATCCGAAGGTCCATGAGACCCCTTTTACTTACAACTACTAAATAGTTTATAGACGTGGTAATATCGCGGAAGTTGATATCTTCAAGCTCATAGCACTACCAAGTAGTCGATGGCACCCCTTCTTTTTTCATCCCTTTGGTGTATTACTCTTCTTCAACGAGGACGTATTAAGTCGTTTATCTTAGTTTTATAATAGCAGCACTCTACCTATACTTAGCTGTGTAGAGACTATGGCTCTTTCTCTTTAAAGCCATATAGTATTGGGGACGTGTAAAAGACGAGCAGAAATCTCTTTTTATCTGTCAATAGAGGAGAAAAGAGGCACGGCGGTTGTCAATCAATGCCTAAATTATCATATACCCCCATGGATAGTGGAGTTGGGTACTTTAACATTTAGTGAAATCATTCTTTTACTTATCAATAGACTTAGAGGCTAGGTAGGTTAACAAATCACATAAAGCATAATATTAGAAACCTTTACCTATCAAGGTAATATTAGAGTGACTATCTAACTAGCTACAAGTCCTTTCCTAGCTTAGATTCGAGTCTAAGGCCTTTGTCCCACCTCATGTGGCGTGACCGCATGGTGTTAACCCTTACGCAGGTGTCTGAGGTGATGGGTGGAACAGGAAGATGTGCTACCAAAGGGTCGACTCTCCTTGAAGAAATCATCGTTCGTAAAAAGAAAAAGCATGTCCATATATTGAATGGATCACAAGCAAATCATGAGAAAGGTAGTCGCATGGTCCGAGAAGAGTGTCTCGAAAGGTCGGAAGTCGCAGCAATCCCAATCTCAATCGGTCCAGATACCCGAAAAGCATAGGGTGATGGAAAGAAATTCAGAAGACCATAAGGTCGCGAAACCGTGTGCCGTTAACCAGAGAGCCGAGACCGAGAGAATTCAACAGATACCCTGGCATTGCCAGAACGGGTTGTGATAGACCCTGATAAGTACCGATGAGGACTTAGACATACCACATGGTGGTATTCAAGAATCGAACCATATCTCGAGTTTGGTTGTTGCTGTCCATGGGAAGGAGTTTGGGGCATTCAACATCTGGTTGGTTAGCTCCCTTGTAGACATCAGAGTGATTCTGTGCGTAGGGGAAACCTGGCTTGCCGTAGGCCATAACTTGAGATTCGGCCGGTATGCCTTCGTGAGAGCGCGCACGGTTGGACGCCAAGTGTGCGTAGTACACCGCCGGATGCAAGGACACCGGGGTGGTAGAGCGGCAGTACTGGTAGCACTGTTGGTAGAGCATCTTCATGAGGTCATTTGGCTTGACGTGAGCTTCGTCGAGAATGACCTGGTAGTGAACAGGACGAGCGGTGCCCTGGATTGCCACGTGCGAGCAGAGGTACCAATCCCAATGGTGAGGGTGTGTCACGTCTCGCTCAACTAGAGTGCCCGGTAGCGGGTTACCGTTACGGTCTTGCGCCGTCTTATCATTTGCCTTGGGGAAGAAGCGGACATGGTGACGCTTCGTTGCGATAATGACTGTGAACTGAGGAAGTAGGTCCTTTGGACAGCCCAGATCTCTGAAGATGCGTTTCATCTCCTTCACCTCTGTGTCCATGACATCCTGGAATTGGCCCTCGGAGACGCCGTCGCGGAGATAGTAAACTTGTTTTGGTTGAAGCTTGTTGATAGAGATCCAATGCTTCACAAGCTTAGGCATCATATTGTGCATAGTCGACGGAAGTACCGTCTCCTTGCGCCAGCCATTTGTCTGGCAGGCCGCAGCAAATCGAGTCGCGTGCCTGTCCATTGACATGGTTAAAGCAGCCATGGACGGCTGTTGGCTACCAGGAGCCGCATGCGAGACGTCCACTCCGATCATCATGGTTGGTACTGGAAAGAACGGCGGGGAAGCAGTAGGACCGGGAACCTTGCAAGTGACGCCGCCGAGCTTGCTGTTCACCTTCATTGCGACGTTGCTCATATACTGCGCGTTAGCCTTTTTGACATGGTCTGCCAGCAAAACCTGCGACACGATACACCAGCGACATTCCATATTCTTCTTTAACCGTTCATAGGTTAATTGATTCTTGGTTTGCAACACGAAGAATATGATCTGAGGCTTCGCCTTGAAGTGGTTACCTGTCTGGTAATATGCTGTCTCGCACATTTTGCTCATATTGCCACCGCTAAACGGAATCGTTAGACAAAATGCAGCTTTCTCGACTCTGCCGCCGTGGTTTCGGTAAGTCTGGGAGAAGTTTCTGGCGAACACTTCAAGCTCGTTCTGCTTGGGGCTATAAGCGTCATCGCCAATGCAGACGAAACTCCACGAGTTCAATGCGAAAGCGTTGGGCTCCAGGAACTTCTTTCCGCGGAGATCCCAGCGTCCAGTAACACCTGGGTTAATCTTTTGGTTCGCGAAAGCGACCTCAGGGTTCTGAAGAAGCCTCGCATCGGTGATTACCATGTTGGGATCAATCTTGATCCCGAAAGCCTTGAGGTTGGCGTCATTGGGCCACTCAATGCGCTTTATACCTTCCATGATATCGTCTCGACGTCGGGGGGGCCTAGTAGCCGCTCTTTTGATCATCTCGCTCGTCTATAAAGTAGTTAGTATATAATATGCCATGCTGGGAATTGAGCTGAGAAAACAAACCTGTTGGGGGTTGAGCTTGTAGTTGTACCGCTGGTGGTACACCAAGTTGCACAATTCCATTGGGAACTTGTGGCCCTGGGGCGTCTCGACGATAGGAAAACGTGGCCATCTTAGGATGAAGTTCCATCGGTCCTTGTAGTGCTTTTCGATGGTGGTCTCTTCCGTATGACCATCCTCGAACTCCTTCATGAAGGTCACGGTCTTCGCGTTTGCGCCATCAGTTCCGTACTTGGTGTCGAACATAACGCGCTTCACCGTGTAAACACGAGGCTCTCCAATTTTGCCTCGATGGGACACAGTGAACTTCAGCTTAGTCAATCGTCGTAGGAAAACAAAGGCCTCCGAAGGCAAGATTTGCCACTTGCCGGTAGCTTCATCTTTTACGTCTCTAGGACGAAGCAGGCTCTCGACCTTGTACTCGTTCACTATAAAAACCATGTTAGATTATAATTATGTAT
Organism: Annulohypoxylon truncatum; assembly: GCF_022578515.1. Classification (NCBI taxonomy): domain Eukaryota; kingdom Fungi; phylum Ascomycota; class Sordariomycetes; order Xylariales; family Hypoxylaceae; genus Annulohypoxylon; species Annulohypoxylon truncatum. Next base: position 49,003 of record NW_025953800.1, on the reverse strand, counting down.
GGAAACTTTGCTGCACTTACAGCCTTTCCATTCGTGTTTCTGACTGTTGACGATGCAGCATGCAGTCTCAAGTAGAGTACCAGCTGGCCAAAATGCCGTCTGGCATCTGTCGACGTTGATTGCAAGACCCGAGCCACCTCTGTTGAATGCCTGGGACGGATTTTGTTAGCTACTGTTGCCCGTGGTCACCTATGATGCATTCACATACCTCACTGAGGCGCGGCGCGCAATAGATTCCCTGAGATGCAAGAACGTCATATGCAAGCATGCTAAACGGAAAGTCTGGATCAAAGAAATTTCGTTTGATAAGCATCCATCGCTCAGACGGCCATTGGCGCAAGCAATGGTCAAAGAAGTCTAAATCTATGTCAGAAGGGATCGTTCCTAAAATGCTGATACGATACTTGGAACTTACTCATGCACTCAAGAACGTGTGTATCCCAAGAGATCCTGCCCGACAGGTAGTTCTTGAGATACGCTAGATGAATCTTCTTAGTCTGTCGGATTTTAAGCAGGAAGATTCGTTGCTTGTCTACTTTCTTCTTGACTAGCTCATGCTCCTCCTTTTTCAGGGCGTCAAGGTCCACACTGATGCGTGTTTCACTTTGCGGGGCCTTAATTGAAGACCTATGCATATATGAGCCAGGGTTACCCAAGCGTTGGATAGGGAAAACTTACCAGGCCAGCTTGCTGCCGTCATATAGCCATCTGCCGCCTATCTTCTGGAGGGCCTTTGTTACCGTCTGGGCGTTCCAGACCTTCTTCACGAGAGAGTGAGAATTCTTCAGATTCGGTTCCACGATAATCTGCCGCTGGGTTAGAGAGATAGTTAGGTACGGACATCGTAGTGAACTTACGTCGTACTGGTAGATGTCCATGTCCCCATAGGTAACGACTGGGAAAATGTTGAGGCCCATCTTGATAGCCTTACCAGCTGTGCAAACACCAGGACGCTTCGTCCATTTAGTTCCTGACGCGTTCTAAAGAAGATTGTTAGTTGATGTGTCAATTTATCGGAGATGATGTAAAAGAACTTACAAGATAGGCATCAGGCGGTAAGTCGCAGCGCTTGCCCAGAACCTCGGCGTCAGTCAATGGTTTACGTTCAAGTGCGGGATCTGGTCCAGTTCCAGTGGCCTTCTGTGCTTCGGTGCCCTTGCCGGAACCTTTGCTCGGAGAGCTATGCTTCGAGGACCCAGCTTGAGAACCGGCCTTGGAGCCGGGTTTGGAGCCGACCTGGGAACCGCTAGGGGTGCCCCGGCCGGATCCGGGAGGGCGATCGCTCATGATGGCGATCGTAAGGAACCTAACAAAGTTAGATGATAGATAAAATGGCGTTGTCACAGATGGAATCTGGTTGGTTTTATAGATGTGGTGGTGTTTAGAAGGCTTGGGAGGATAATAGTTGTGGTCAGTCCTAGGAAAACGACACGACCCAGTACGAGAAGCCTCAACTGATGATAGTGAAGTGTAGGGTGTTTAAGCCAGATTAATTCTGACCTAGGAGAGGTTGTGGTAGAGAAGAGGAAGTGAAAGGGAAGATGAAAATCTCAGGAGAAATAACAAGAGTCAAGTGTATAACATACCGAAATTAATTCACGGTCGGTCAGTTGGATTGTGTGAGTTCTGGACAAACTGTTAGTCGGTATTGGTTAAGTTTGATGCTTTGGCTTTCGAGGTAAATTGAAATTCCTAGGTCTCAAGGAAATTGGCGTTGTAGATATGAGGAGCTTGAATATTGGAAGATGGGAGACGTGAGTGTATTTTTGTGTGGGAGTGTAATAAGTTGGTAGGAGCGAGTGTAGCCACTTAAGTACAATCAGCTCATCACTACCAGTGCTTACCTTCCTAGGTAACAAGCACCTAAGCAGTCACTGGTGAGTGTGTTTCAGGCAGTAGGTAGTTCTTATTGGTGACTCTGGAAGGAAAGGTTTTCAAATATGTAGATAGGGAGTGGTAAGTGGAAAGAATGATGTAATGAGAGCAAGTAGTGGGAAGGCAAGTGTAATATTCAAAGTTTAGTTCGAAAACCTTTTTGCAGGGGAAATCATAGGGCTCATTTAGAAGGGAGGTGTGTACTTACGTGTATCAGAACCAAGTAACTGCTATCTGGTAGACAGTTGCCTGGAGTGCTTGATGATAAATCTTTGCAGTGTTAGTAAAGTGAGATGTCAAGAGTAGGTGAATATGGGTTGGGGTCAAGTAGTAGAGGATAGGTTGGTGTGATAAAAAGGAAAGAAGGAAGAGAAGTAAAGAGGGTCGCAAGATTAAATATGTTTTCTGGAGAGGGGGGATGACAGTAGTCGTTATGCTTGTGGTGAGGTGTTTATGTAATTTAGGGTTCGTTTGCACTGAAGACAATCTATTTCCACTAGGAAGTAGTGTCACTAAGGTATCTGTGCCTACCTACTGGTAGTAATACCCTTTCTTTGCACACTTTGCACTCGTCATAGAACAGTCCTTATTGCCTAGGAAACTGATTACTTGTGAGGTAATTTTCTCTGCTCTGACTAGAAGAGTTAGGGTTTGATGTGAAGGTGCTAGATGAGGCACCGGGGGCAAATATACACTGGGAATTTTGATCGAACCAATGAGCCAATAAATACTTGCCTGTTGATACTGTTCATACCAAGGTAGGTATAGGCGCTTGCCAGTGAAGATTTCTATTTTTGGAAAATGCGAGAGGGAGAGGATTGATTGGACATTCAGTTGGATGACTGATTATATGCCGTGGTGTTGTTTAATGATTTGCGATTGGGTAGGGTGAATGGAAGAATGAGGATTTGTTGGCAGATAGTTGTGTCACGGAAAGCCGTATTGATACTGGCCAGAAGTACTTACCCAAGTGGGCGTGAGAATGAGAAGGTGACTGGTGGATATCGTTGAAGGCAATGTAAAAGTATTGGAAAACAGTCTGGTGCTTTGATAGATGCTTGGAGGGGACTCGTTAGAAAACAAGTTCAAAGTAAGGTGGGTTGGTGTGAACGCGAATTGAAGGCAAGACCAGAAAATATGGGATGATCGATGATCAGGGAATGGAGTAGCCTAAAGTGAATCCTGTAGATATTGGGTGATGGAAATGTTATTTACTTACCTCAAGAGATATTAGTGCGGAGGAGAGTACTGTCTTGCGAAGTTGAGAATAGCCCTGTAGACTGGAGGTTGGAGAGTAGAGAGTTAGGTTGTGGTGAGGAGTGGAAGGGAAAAAGAAGTTGAAGTGAGAAAAGGGTCTGGTGTTAAATAGAAAAGGGAAGAGGTGGATAATCAGCCTTGCCTGTCTGTCCGGGTGGAATGCTGCCGCAGGGCACCTGCCAATAACTGATAGAACCTTGGAAGTTTCAATCACAGCCGACGTATGTAGTAGGTTCCCATTGAACAATAAGGAAGGAGAATGTTCCTCTTAGTATCTAAGTACATAGGCTCTTCCTTCTATAACCTTGGAACTCTTTCCGTTGCACCTCTAAGTACTTACAGGGGAGATGGGATGAACCATTCAATGTTGACGTTAAGAGATTTTTCAAGCATGACACACTTCAATGGGGGCTGGTTCCACACCGAGCTGGTAAGATATCAGATGGAATATATGGATATGGCACTTCCAAGCAGGTGTGTATATAGGCATCAATATATCCATGGACACGAGTTGGGAAGGTCGTTTGGCTTGAGTCAATTAAACAAGGGGCTGGTTTAGGTCACATAACTGTATTTAGAATGTATCTACACCCGGCATCTACCTATGTATGTACCAGGTGACCAGGTAGCTTCCATATGTATGTATGTATGTATGTAAGTACGATATCGGTGAACGGAGGAGTTACCTCATGGATATTTCCGCAGGACTTAGGTCCACGTATCTTACCCATCTGTGCCCTCTACGAATAGGTACGCAGGTTACTGCTAGTGTAGGTATGTATACATGGGTTATGTTTTTAGGTATTAAGATACTTATTTTGAGCTCGATTCCTTTTAGAAGGTATATGATTACGGGATAGTATAACTTGAAACCAAGAAAGAATTTGGAGTCCATAATAAGATTAAACTTAACCGGCAATTCACTTAGAAATACCGAATCTTGCACTTCACGACCTCCCTTAATAGAAAGCAGGCCACGAATTAGCGGTAGCTAATAAATTCGTGTCGCGTACGTACAATACAAAGTTATTAAAATAATTCTCAAAATTGCTGAATGATTAGCACTGGCAAATAACCATAACAGACAAAATTAGCCACCACAACATTATATGGGACGATGATGTTATTGTTATTGTTATTGTATAATTGAAGGAAATGCATGGTGAACTTTTAGTATAAAAGATAGAACATCTTATCTTTAACTTATCTTTTTAATATAAACATACATATGGATTGGTCACTACATCCAAATAATCTGTCGGATCGTATAGCATGTGCAACGTGGCTAATTCGTGTAACTCGGTAGCTGATGTATATTATAGTTGAGCTACACGGGATAATTGTTCTCCGCATGGCCGGAAGCCACCTGAGAATTTACCCCGGATCTCCCGAATGCTAACGGGGGTGAGAGCCCAATCAAAAGCCAATTCGGACTAGACACTTACCATTTATGGAATGCGACGGGCTTGTTTAAGCCAATCAAACCTAAGTAAGAATTTGTGGGCAAAGAAACGCCAAGGCGATTTGAAGACTGTTTTAAGCTTTGGTGACCTCATTTCTTAGGGAGATCTGGCGCGGTAATATAATAGCCCACACATAGGCACGTTGTATGCAGAGAGCAATTACTAAACATCTAGTATCTTGACCGGGTGAACGAGACTTAATAAACAAACTCATGCTCGCAATTGGCCAAGGTTTTGCTCTTATGGATGCTACCAAGCTACTACATGAAGTAGGTTGCATTTAAGGGGTGGTACTTGAATAAAAGTCATTTAAAATGTCATTACTGGTGCTTTCATGCTCAGCATGCTATTCGTGAGCATCAAAAATGATAATATGATATGCTTTTATTCCATTAAATATCCAGACTAAAGGATAGTTATTTAAGGGATCAAAGTTCAGAAAAGAATGAGACAATGCATGGTACCTTTCATCCTTTCGACTAACAGTTAATATCTTCAGTTTTGTTATACCTTGTGACCAACAAAGTGTACAGTTGTACGGATAGGTACATAATTCAAGATGCATGGATGTCTGGTGCCTCGACGATTATCTTATTGCTGCCGAGACTATATCAATCCTTAGGATCAACGTAGTAATACTTACTAGGTAGTACATAAGCATGGGGCATTAGACTTGGAAAATAATCTTTAAGTACTAAGTTATGATCCTAGAAAATATACGTTTAGAAAATTCACTAAGAAACTGCTTTTCAGCTACAATAATAGTTGTGGGCACATAGGATTATGAAAAACTAGTATCATCTGCAAAATCGACTATTATTGACGTTTGATATATCTTCCTATGCTAGGAACTGAAGTTCATAGGTGAAGATCTAACCTAGGGTCACAAAGGAGCTTAACAGAAATCCATTTTTAGGACCCGTCCTCTCCAAACTATCGACCAATCCCGATGAAGAACGGGAACGCCAGAAAATGCAACTAGCCATAAGACATTATATGCGGGCTTCCTCCCTATAACGCCATAACTGGGTAGGAGTCGTTCGATCCGGTCGACAAAAAGGGTCATTAGGCTGGTGGGAAGACCAACCTAATCACTAGTCATCACAATCTGCCGAGTCTATCATTGATAATATCCGCCGTACTGCTGGGTGTGCTGTTGGGTTGGCGCCATACTGTACTGGGTAGGGGGGGCGTATCCTTGCCACCCTGGGAAGCCGGTGTTTCCAGGAATGAGGTTCTGCGCTAACGGGTTAAACTGGCTGGCGCTCGGAGCTTGGTAAATAGCCGGCGGCGGCGGTTCGTATGATCCGCTCGAACCGGGGCGAAGTGGCGAATTACGGTACGGCGCAGATGCTTGGGGCATACCACGGTTCATTCCGCCGAAAGGACTGGCGGGTCGACCGGACGGACCCGGTGAATCTCGGCTGGAATATTGGTAGGGTTGATATTCGGACGAGGCTTGCCCAATATGCGCAGTCGACGAACTTGACTGGTTATTACGCGAGGCGCCTTCTTTCTGGGCTTTCCACTCGCCGAAGCTTGGCACCGTAGTGCTCTGAACTAGGCGTACCATTCCATCCGGAGAAAAGTGATGGCCGTGGTAACTTTCTGCCGGAGGAAGCAGGCCGATGAGGAAAGTAAGGTCTCTGGGAATAGGGGTAGGTGCGCTAATATGCGAGGAAATGCCTTGGCCTTGCTGCGCTCGCCGTTGTTGATCGAGTCGTCGTCCGGCCGCGCCTTTAAGGGGCGAAGCTCCGCGAGCTAACTTGCGGGGTGGGTATTCGTCCTGCTCGTCGGGTTGATATGGGCGTTTAGGTGAGTTGACGGGCTGCAAGAATTGCGGCTGGGGACTTCGCTCGATCTGCGGCACGGGCCGAGGGCTGCTGCGAGGAGAGACAGATCGCTGTTCAACAGATTGCATAATAGCCTTAGGACGCATCTGTTTAGCCGGTGAAATGATGACTGGAGCGGTGATAGGGTTGAATCTGTCTGTGGCAAATCTAGCCGCAAAGTGCGTGAGACTCGGATCTTCTGGGAATAGCTCGGCCATCTGCTTTTCAAGTTCCTTGACTTGTGCTAACTCGCCGTATCGGGCCTCGTAGCCATGAAAATATGCATATATAGGTTTTAATTTAGGGATGAGTTCGGGTTTCTCCTTGAATCGCTTGACAGTTTGGGAGAAGACAACTCGGGCATCTGGGTAGCATTATTAGCTAACTTCAACTATGCGGAAAATATCAGTTGAGGGTTACTTACTCGTAAAATCGCGTTTGGCGTGAAGGTGTTTTAGATATTCAACGAAGTAGTCTTCCTGCTCCGGGAAGAGTTTTGCGCCACGCTCGTAAATCTTTGTACCGACTGCGTCTTGGTAGATGTCCCACTCCATATTAGATACCTCGACGTAGATATCGCTGGTCAGGCGGCCTCTCTGTCGAGCTTCGATAAAGATCCCTCTTAAACCGACAGATGGGGTGCTCCTACCATGCCCCTGTCCCTGGAGCCTTCGGTAAATACGCGCAAGGGAAATCCAGACGTAAGTTATATGCTGCGATAGCATCTGAATCTGAACGCCGAAACCATCCTGTATGGCCTTAATCCTAGCATTCTTTATAGCTTCTGTGGAGGGCCTCTCCTGAATCTCCCCTTCGTCTTCTTCGTCCACGTCTGCGTTCCCTGGGGCGGCAGACTCGAGGGCTGCGTCTTCACGAATCTTGGCAAGAGCTGCGGTTTCCTGGTCCTTTAATTTCTTGGCCATTCCATACAGGGTCTCGAGAACTCGATCACAAGGTTCTCGAACTGCTTGCACGAGAGCAGCTTTGTTGACATCATCCTCACGCGCGGCTTGTGTAGACTCGATGCGATCAGCGTGCTTGAGAGCCAATAGGAAGCTCTCAGGATTTGCCTCAAGGCCGTCAATAAGGAATTGGAGGCCTGCGTCTTGACCATCCTCGCTGGTGATATTGTTGTCGAAACACCACTCAGCTGCGTCGACCCACATTTCTGGCCAAAAGCGCAATGCCATCAATGCTTGCTTGTATACCTGGAGAACCCGCTGTCGATATGTGCTAGAGTCGTCAGGCTGTAAGACGAGTGGGTCATTCTTCTCCCAAGCGATCCAGGTCTTCCACAATCGAACTTGTTCGAGATATTCCTGGTCGCCTTCGAAGCCAGGAGCCGGTGGTAAACGAGGTAGAGTTGTTCTTTTGAGTCCACGCGTGATGTTTTCGAGATGAGTATTGGCGCTTCTTGCCGTCATGTACGATGGCGATCGTTCCTGAAGGAACTTCCGTCCCTGGGATTTATTAGCCGTGCTCTAGCAATTTAGAACCGCATTGCTTCTTACCGTCATCTTATTTAACCCCATCTCGAACTGGTCGTACTCCTTCCATAGAGAGTTGACATTTGCCATGGGAATAGAGATGGCGCGTTGATAGGCTTTGCGGAGGACGTCCATCTTTTGCTGATCTTGCCAACCCGTACCGCCGATCTGACCGGGCCCCGTCTTGATGAACTGTATGTAGTCCTGCCATATACTTCCTGCATCTCGATCCTGGCCAATGTTGTTGAGAACGAATTCGTACGACTGGCTAACTGTTTGTCGCGCTCTGCCGGTCGTGTCGTTGAGGTCATTTCTACGGCGGATATAATTGAGATACCCAGTCCAAAGTGAGACGTCGGGGATTGCTCGAAGCGTTCGAGTGAAGATCGACTCGGCTTCGATAGTATTGTCAAGACTTAGTTCCATGTCAAGGTATGCTACCCATATTTCGGCCTGGATCGTACTTAGCGTAATGGACGATGAAAAGATAGGGTTAGGTACTTACAGCCTGGGGAAACACTTTGAAGAAGCGCTCATAGACAGCTCGCGCATCTTCAATCTTGTGACGTCGCTTTTGTTCGTCGATCAGGGCTAACCAAGCCTCAATGTCTCCGCGGGGGTCTTCTTTGATACGATCCTCGAGAATGCCAACAATGTCGGCGGGGAGTCTTAAGCGTGTCGCGTTGGCAGTCGCGGCCGCAGACGTAGTTGAGGGAACAGGCTCATTGCTTTCCTGAGGAGTATTGTTCGTTGCATCTTGGGGCGTTACATTTTGCTGAAGAGGTGGGCTACTGAAGGGTTGACCTTGCGCTTCCGAGGGAATAGCCTTCAGGGCGTTCGGTGCGTATACAGGAGCTGGAGCAGGAGCGTCGTCTTCTTCATCGGAGGAATTCTCGATAATAAAGCCTCCCGCTGTCTTGGGTTTTTTAGTTGGACGGGGAGATTCGGAAGGAGGTCGCTCTACGACGGGCGCTGGTATAGAGGTGATAGTAACAGATTCTGGATCGTATTCCCCGCCATCTTCGTCGTCGGGCGAAGTCTGGTCATCAGCACCGTTCCAACCATCCGCGCCCCATGCCGGAGCACCATCCTGCTGAGGAAGAACGTCTCCCGAATCTTCGGAAGCCATGCTAGAATAAAACCCAGAGTTCTTAGGAGCTTTGCAATCGATACCAAAACGACCGGGAAGGTAGGTTATGACGGATACGATGTTCGGCGTGCGAGGTTGGTGCCACAGATGTAAGATAGGCCGACTCGCGACGCTTCTACCCTAGTTTGCGCAAATCTCGCCAATTAAAATATCGATTTTTCCTCTCAAAGAAAATTTGCAGGGTTCCTCCGTCGTTGAACTTGGTTGCAGCACAGACGGAATTCGTGCCCTGCTGTCGCTTTAAGCTACTAGAAAGGTATTCAGAATTCGGTGGAGTAGGTAGACTCGATGAATACGAGGAAAGTAGGGGTTCCCCGTAAGAAAGTTAGCACGTTGGCTCGCCTGCGTTATATTTGATGTCGATCGGCGTAGATGAAAGACGACGAGAGTAATGCACGAATGGGAAGAGAAGGTCGAGGGACAATGGAAAAAGTTGAAAGGTTTCAACAGTTTGGAGCTTCCGCTAAGAAAACAATGGCGCAACTAAAGACAGTAGAGACCTGGGCAAGCAAAAATATCTGTAATTCTTAGCTAACCGATAATGGACTAGCGCGGCTCGAATCGACTGTGAGAAAAACGGTACGTATCGATTTTTCAGTGGGGTTGATGTTGTCTTAGCCGTTATTTGAAGCACTTGAAGTACACTTTCCCCATACATTATGTACATATGTAGTAGAAAAGGGTGGTAGGTACATGTATATGCACTGATCGTTAAATGGCACGATCCCCTTCCGGCCCTGCGATTTCCGCAGCTTGGTGCATTTTTACCTGCCAGCATACAGGGTACTTGGGTACTTAGGTAGACATGCACTACATGCAAGCACTGAACGCGCTTTCCCTACGAGAAGCGCGTTCGGTTCTCTTAAAAAGACCCCTGCTAATCTTTTGAAAAGTCACTTGGTACCTACCAAGCTACTATCCTTCATCGCAAAATATCCAAAATAAACAACTAGACCAACCCACCCACCGCCAACCCCTACTTCTCCCCACCGACGACCGCTTCTTCTATCACATCAATCTCAAATCGCACATTAACTGATTCTCTCCGGATCTTCAGTTTTTTCTCGATTTTCTTACTCACGTACAACCCGCATTTTACAAGTTTACACACCGCTAGAATCGTCAAGATGTCGGTCGTTTCCCTGCTCGGCGTCAACATTTTGAACAACCCAGCCAAGTTCACCGACAACTACGTGTTCGAGATTACGTTCGAATGTCTCGAGCAGCTTGAGAAGGGTATTTCCCACCACATCAATATCACGTAATCTATTTTAATATCAAGCTAATTAAATGTGATTCAGATCTGGAGTGGAAGTTGACCTACGTCGGTTCTGCGACCTCGTTGGTGCCCATTCACGCATTTATTTTATTTTTCCTCTCATGCTGATCCAGAGTAATAGTGACCAGTACGACCAAGAACTTGACTCCCTTCTCGTCGGACCCATTCCTGTCGGCGTCAACAAGTTCATCTTCGAGGCGGATGCTCCTAAGACCACTCGTATTCCCGATGCCGACATCCTCGGTGTCACCGTCGTTCTTCTGACTTGTTCTTACGACGGCCGCGAGTTCGTTCGCGTCGGGTACTATGTCAACAATGAATACGAGTCGGATGAGCTGAATGCGGATCCCCCTGCCAAGCCTATCGTCGAGAAGATCCGTCGCAACGTCCTGGCCGACAAGCCTAGAGTTACACGCTTTGCCATCAAGTGGTACGTGGATATTGATTAATTGGTTACAACTATACGCATACTAACCCACGAAACAGGGATTCCGAGGCTTCTGCACCTCCCGAGTTTCCTCCCGAGCAGCCAGAGGCAGATCTCCAACCCGACGACGAGGAGTATGGAGCCGACGAGCTCGATGAGGATGCCGAAGAGGAAGAGGGAGCCGAGGCTGCCGCCGAGAACGCTGGCGAGACTAGTGCCGCCGCTGTTGCAGCCGATGGAGATGCTGAGATGGCAGGCGTCGAGGAGAACGGAGAGCCTGCCGAAGAGGACGAGTTGTCCGACGAGGGTAGCGTCGATCTAGAGAACGAAAGTGAGGACGAGCTCGAGGAGGAAGCTGAAGGCGAAGCTGCCGAGGGTGGCGACGATGCTATGGAGGTCGACGAGAAGCCAGCCGAATCTGCCAAGCCTCAAGAGGTCATGGCTCATTAGACTTAACGTGGTTGCCAGTCGCGCCTAATTCGAGCAGTTCTTTACGGATTTATGAACATGCAAGGGTGGTATCCTGCACGAAGTTATGAAGGGGTTTGGGATGTATCGACGGTTGGTGGTTGGCGGTTGGCTAATGACGGGGGCATGACTACTTTGCAGTGGATGGCTGAGCATTGCTTATAGACAGTGGCTTCTTGCTAAACACATACGAAACGATCAATTAACGTTGATTTCCTTATGTCCTTTTTGCTTAAGTGATGCTTCTTTCCAAAACTTACCTTTGATGAAATCTTTATCCAACGTCCGTTTTGGACATCAGGTAAGTATTTCGAGATCTTTCACTCTTACTACCATAGCGAATAGCTCGCTAGAAGCCAAAAATAGCATGAGAGCTACTAGAGTCACACTGGAACAGAGATAATGACTATTCGACCCGACAAGGCAGACTACCTATAGTAGATAAAATGGTAGAAAATATACTGTCTATCCAAGCACCCAATCCAATATCCTTAGCTCACCGAGTAAATATCAATGGTAAAGAAGATACAAACTATATTCTTAGGGGGGGAAGTAAGTGAGAGTGTAAAAGGAGCCTGGAGACAGCAGCAAGCTCTTTGATGTTAGGAAAAGCTATACCACATAAACTTTGGAGAACAAAGAAACCAAAGACAAAATTAACTCAAATATGACCTATCAATCTGTGTCAATCGTGATTTCTTCAAGTTCTATCTAGACTTACAAGAATCTTAGCCGATGGTCGTCAACTCCGCGATCGCGATCGGGTCGCTTACGGGTGAACGTCCCTGCAACTAGGATGGGAATATCTTCATCCCCACAACCACATGCTGGAACGGTAAAAAGTTTCGGAAGGAATACAAAGTTTAGCCCAACAATTTCAATAGCATTACCATTTATCATAAACGCAGTTACCTGAACACCCAGCACGGGTCCATGTTCACCGAACCTATCGACTACCTATAAAATCGATCTCGAATGACAACCAACCTTCGTAAGGTCCTACTTCAACTATATTGTCCATAAAGTTGGACTCTAGTATAAGAACCACATACTCCAACTTGACCCTGGCAAGTTGTCAGCGGACCAATCAGACTTCGCTGGAACTAATGACACGACAGTCGATAGGCCAATTGCAATTAAAAATGGCGACATAGGGCGAGGATTATGCTGCGGGGTTGGAAAATACGACAGCATTGACACGCGCCCCTTTACCGCAACCGCAGACACTACCTCGGGAGACAATCCGAGCGAGACCGAGTCCAGGATACCTACCTACCTACCTACCAAGTCTACACCGTATAAATAGGCATCTGTCCACAATAATGAACGGCGTAATTCCTAAAGCAAACTATCCTTTTCATATATATGGCCTAGGTATAGACCGTGGAGAAATATATTGGCGTGGACACTCAAGCAAACTTTAGGGCATAGTTGAGAATTGAGATCCGTGTAGACCTTTACCGATTAAGCGATGCTTCTGGACGCCGCCGAAGTCGCAAAGCACAATACGCCGTCCTCGTGCTGGGTCGTGATAAGTGGTAAGGTGTACGACGTGACGCCGTATCTCGAGCACCACCCCGGCGGTCCAGCGATCCTCGCGAAACAAGGCGGTCGAGTACGTACAACTCGGCTTAAATAACTAATCTTCTTATTCCAACGACATCTTAAAATCTTGAAATACCGTGCGGAATTGTTAAGGGTAACTTACACAGTAGTAAAACAGGACGCCACATCCGAGTTCCGCTCCGTCCACCAGCCGGACGTGTTGGAGAACCTGCCGAAGGGGAGCTTCCTCGGCGACATAAACCCTACGACTCTGGCCGCTCTCGCAATGTCCTCGGCAAGTAAACCGGCGCCGGCAACCGCGTCCGAAGTCGCATATATACCGCCGCCTCCCCCTCTCACCCCATCCGAGGAGCCCCAGGCTAGCAGCGAACCGCCTCACATCGCGCACATCGTAACAGCAGCCGACTTCGAGGGCGCCGCCAAAGCCGCCTTCTCGCGCAACGTGTTCTCGTACGTGTCGAGCGCGGCCAACACCGGCTTCTCGCTATCCAACAACCTATCTTCGTGGTCGCGCGTCGTCTTCCGGCCGCGCGTGCTGCGCAACGTGCGCACCGTCAGCCCGCGCTCCGCCATCTTCGGCCACGCCACCCCGTTCCCGTTTTACATCTCCGCCATGGGCCACCTCGGGCGCGCGCACCCGGACGGCGAGGTCGAGCTCGTCCGCGGCGCGGCAAGGCGCGGCGCACACGTGCTATTGAGCACCGTGACCACGCGGCCCTTCGAGGAAGTCGCCGGCGCGCTGGCGGACGAGCAGAAAAAACTAAACCTGAACCTAGGTAAGAAGCCCAAGGGCTCAGGAGAAGAGTTCCCGCCCTCGACCATGCATTTCCAGCTGTACGTGCACCCCGACCGCGCCGTAACCCTATCCCGAATCCAGCGCGCCAAAGCCCTCGGCTTCAAGAGCATATGGGTCACAGTCGACACCCCCATCCTCGGCAAGCGAACCCTAGACCGACGGACCCAAGCCTCGGAAGCGCTAGAAGCAGGCCTGCCCGACGCCGCGGAACTCGCCGGGTTCGGCCAGCGCGCGCACGTCAACCAGCAGCAGTTCGAGCCGGCGCTGGGCTGGCACGACATCGCGTGGATCAAGCGGGAGTTCGGCGGCGGGCCGCTGGTGCTAAAAGGCGTACAAGCGGTCGAGGACGCGGTGCTGGCGGCGCGCAGCGGCGTCGTCGACGGCATTCTATTAAGCAACCACGGCGGGCGGCAGGCGCACGCCGCGCCCGCCGCACTGTCCACGCTCCTCGAGATACGGACGCACGCCCCCGAGATCCTGGGCCGGATCGAGATTTTCGTGGATGGAGGGTTGAGGGACGGGGCTGATGTGCTGAAGGCGCTGTGTCTGGGCGCGACGGCGGTGGGGGTCGGGAGGCCGTTCTTTTATGCGCTTGGTGCGTATGGCGCGAAGGGCGTCGAGAGGTGTGTTGATTTGCTGGCGGAGGAGCTGTGTGGTGGGATGAGGTTGATTGGGATTAAGACGCTGGATGAGGCGAAGCCGGAGTTGGTGAATGCGAGGCGTCTGCTGAATGAGGTGTGGCGGCCGGAGAAGAGTCGTCTATAATTATTTTTAGCGTATATTAAGTAGTTTTGCATCTTACATTTTCGGTTGTTGTCTTGGTTTCATATATCATAAGGTATGTAATAGGCTTGCCGGGAATTATCATTAGATAGCCCTAGACGGTTATGTCTTTCCGGTAGAAACTTGATATATACCATACATATAAACTCACATTTTGACATGTCCCTTAGATCGCCGTACAGATATCGTACACCACTCGTACCAAAGTCACCGCCCTCTCTACGAGATAGCCTCAACCGTATGCGTGATAGACACATTTCCAGGGCATCCCGACACGCTAAACGGCACCGAACCTCCCACAGTGCCCTTGCCATAATCCGCACACGCCTCGAACACCACACGCGCGTGCGCCCAGACATCACCATACGTCGCATTGCACTCCGTCCAGTCTCCACCATACTCAATCGTCAGCGCGCACGTCCCGCTCGTCTGGCCGCTGTACGCCGTAACCCACTTCTCCTGCTTCGGCGGCTGCGCCGACCAGGTGGCGTTGGCGAAGTCGAAGGTCGGCGCGAAGGCCTGCACGCAGTCGTCGTAGCTAGGGTCCGTGATGTTGGGGTTGACGACGTAGTTGCACTGCACCGCGCTGAGGTTGACCTGCGCCGTGGGCCCGATGGAGGGCGGCGTGGGTCGCGATATGGCTGGGAGCGTGCTGCTTCCCGCCGCGGAGAGCACTGGTTGGTACCAGTCGGGATACTTGCTGGCGGCGAGCAGCGGCGCGTCTGAGGCCACCGAAGCCACTGGGGTACCGTCGACGTTCGGGTCGCCGTCTGCCACGGTAGTCGAGTTGGTGGCCGAGTTCGAGGATGTCGCGCTAGGCGTTGAGAATGTCGTGCTGTGTGTTGAGAGTATCGTGCTAGCTGTCGAGAGTATCGTATCCGGTGTCCCGTCCGGGTCTCCCGGTTGCAGCTTCTCGGCCATTTTGTTTTGAGCCGGCGTCTTACCGTTATCCCAGGCCAGGGGGTACTCCGGATATACGCCCCACTTCTTCTCCATGAAGAGAGCCGTGGCGAAGTATGCCAGGTTGTCGTTGGTTTTGGCCGCTAGGACAGGATCCTTACGAGCTAGCAGCTTGGCCCGGCCGGACTTGTACGTGTTCGTCCGTACGCCGCCAACCCATTGTATTGTGTCGTTACCTGGGTGGACTGTTAGCGATCTTGTAGGTAGCGCTTCATGTTGTGTGTAGGTGTCAGTCGTCCACTAAGTAAACCCGAACCAAACCAATTAAGCTCAAAGTATGACGTTTCCCAACTCTACTTAAAATATTGTCTTAGGTATGCTTTTTTTTTTTTTTTTTTTTTTTTTTGGTTGAACTTATCCTCATCAAAGCTTTTCGCACGATGGTTTGGATTCAGGGGTAATGTGGGGCCTTTAGTCGTAGGAAGTTGTATAAACTTACAACCACCATTACAAATCATCGCGGTAAAATTATTGTTGATGTGCATCCACTCATGAAGTGCAGTTGTCGCTGTATCAAGTATAAGACACGTGTTAGCTATATTTTGTAGCCCCCTATAGCATGGACATAGAGGTTGACATACCTTGAGTTCGCATATTCTTAGTATTGAGTTTCTTTCTCCCGGTCTTGTCATCATCAATCTCTGTTATAGCGTCTCCATGAGACTTTAGAGAGTCGAAGAAGGCCGGACAGTAGTTTATCCGAGGCCATGTCCTCGGCATTTTCGTGTTGGGATCCAACTGATTGGTATATGCCGTATACCTGTCACCGGTTTTCTTGTCTTCACAGTCGTTTGCAAAGTCGTTACACCAGATATCGATGTATCGGCCGTTCCACCAGTCGTCAAGGCCCCATCCGGAGTATGCATTTGTGGCCCGATACAAGGTGTCATAGATTCGCTGATGCTGGCTAGGTTCGAAGTCTGACGGCCCGAAGTAATCGATAGCGGCTTGTGATTTGAAATCGATGAGTTGATGTGGGTTGCCTATTGATAACTCCCTATCGTCGTAGAAGACCGCATTGGCGAGGTCCAATGCATCTTTGTGTGCTTGTTTAATCATTGGCACCTGATTGTCAGCATCACACTCGTAGATGCGAAAAGTTGTAGTGGCGTTAAATGTTTCGTTTCCATTTTGTTTTTTCCAGGTCAAGGTAAACTCGTGCGGAGATGGTAATGCTACTGTAAGCTCCCACAGCGCGGATAGGAGAACTGAAACCGAGACTGCGTTTCTTCGGAACATCATTCTATCGTAGCGGTCTTGTGCGAGGAAGGTACCGAAGAACAGTCTGCTATGTTAATACTGAGAACGACGGTTACATAAGATACCACAGCGGTTGAGGAGTTGGACTCGACGAATCAGTCGAACTCCCAAAGCTTTATATTCAGGGACATATGCCCCCAAGCACCAAAGCTGTCTACAGAGCCTGCACACATTTTGCTACGCCTTTCGGAGGATCCTGCGATTGCTTTTCAGCTTAGGATATGTTTATATCGCTACGTCATGCCTTAGCCTGGAATAGCCCAATCATTCGACCATTGGTAGGATTGTGAAGTGTATCGCCTCACGAGATGAGGCCGTACAACTGCAATACGCAGTATAAATAGAGAGATTTCAGCTGGCGGGATGGCGCGGAACCTCTTTAGCTCCTGTTTCATGTTGATAATATTAGGGGGCTATTCGTGGTTAGGTATATTGTGAAAAATCGCATTGTTCTTACCTGTGGCTTCTGGGCTTAAGGAGGAAGATGGCGGACGAGTATTACATTATCTCGATAAATAGAACTGAAAGTATGCGCCACGCCGTCACGTCACGCGTTAGGCACTCAGCTCTCGCGGAGCTCCGGAATTAGAGCGCACAGATACCGAGCAACTTCTGGCTGTGGTAGGTACTTCATTTTTTCTTCCATTCTGAATTGACCAGTTTTACCAAGCATCATTTAGTCCAAGATGGTGTTAATATTCAGCCGCGTACGAATACGCCTGTATCTGCTAATATTAGCAGCAACTTTAGCGACAGCACAAACGCAGGAGGATGAGACAAAGGTGCGCATCGCCATCGTGGGCGCCGGCATCACTGGAGCATCCGCCGCGTACCATTTCAATTCAGAAGGGACATCTACATCTATTGCAATAACCATATTTGAGAAGGAAGCCCAAGTCGGCGGACGTATTCAATCTAAGCCTTACTTTGGCAATTATGTGGCCGAAGCTGGTGCGCCACATTTCTCCGATTCCGATGAATGTCTCATAAACGCAGTGGACACGCTAGGCCTGCGCAAGAAGCCTGAAGCCCGTCCCGTGGGTTTGTGGAATGGAACCGCGCTGCTCTATGGAGCACAGGGCCTAGGTTGCGCTGTCGGGGTTGAATCGGGATCCGGAACACTGCAAGATCTTGTCACCGAAGGAAGACGCGTTCTGTTTCCGCCAGCTCAGATGCGGAGAATCATCAATAGGGCCCGGGATGACTTTTCATCATGGACCGCACGGCTTTGGAAACACGGAATTTCGGCTCCTTGGCGGTTCTATCGTGCTGCTGCTCTAGATTTAGAGGCGTGGAAGCATTTTGGGAGCAACAACAGCGAGCCTTTTGACAAATTAGATGCTGAATTGGGTAGGATAGGACTGTCTAGCAATGTACTTGGACCCGCGGGGGAATATGCAGGTCTGGGCGACTTGACGTATAGCCGAGAGGCGGTCGAGCCCTGTACCCGCGCCCTCGTCTCTCAAAACTTAAACCAAGTATGCGCACTCGCAGCAGTCATCTCAAACGATCCTGGACGTGTCATATCACTCTGGGATGGCAACGCGAGATTAGTTGAAGACATGATCAAGCGATCAGGTGCTGCTTTAAAGACGAATTCTCAAGTTACACAAATCAAGCCTGGAGTAGACCGCCGTTACTACGTCGAGACAGCTGCTGGTGATAACAACGACGAGTTTGATATCGTTCTCCTAGCCGGCGGTCCAGACCAAGATCTCTCCTCTATCCTATCCGACATCCTTCCCCCACACCAGATTCCGGCTCCGTCGCACTACACCGAAACCCACGTTACCCACTTTACCACCGAAAGACTTCTCCACATACCGCGGTCTAAGTTCCCTGAACAAGACGTCCCAGTCCCTCAGGATATTAGTGCCGTATATTTCACCTACAACTCCGGCCTTAACGGGCCAGACCTCCTCCACGCTAGCACTTCTGTTGCGCGCCAACGTGATCCCGCTTGTAAAGCCGACCCCGAATGCGACGAATTTGTTCATCGCCGCGTCCACCGTGTCGTCTCCAAAAATCCCTTAAGCGACGAGGATATTGCGCGGCTTGCGGGCGTCTCGCTCGAGGGCGCCCTACTTGCAGAGGGAGAAACGCTCGAAGCAAAAGATATAACCGGTGTGCGCCGTGCTGCGTGGCCGCATGCCTTCCCAGCCTATCAGAAGCCGCGTCATGAGACTTGGGGAAACATTGAGCTTGCATATGGCTTATTCTACCTTGGGGGTGGTGAGAGGCTGCATAGTTCGCTGGAGATGGGATGTCGCATCGGGAGAAATATCGCGAAACTGATACACGCAACGAGAAGAGAAGAGAGACGAACACATGCTTCTGGAGGAATTGAAAATGAGCGCGACGCTGATGCGAGAGAGCTATGAAACAATTATTTCTACTTATTTTGAAAGAGAATTCACCGTACGCTTTCAGTCGTGCTGACCGTGACGATGCGACATTGTTCGTCAGCCGGATCGAGATTCAGCTGCGATGGGCAGGATGGGGTGGCTATCTGCTTACTTCCGAGGTAGGTATGTAGGGACTTACAAGGCACACATACAGGCAACTAGCCTGCACAAAAGCAAGGGGTATCTAAGCCACATGCATTTTGAATGGCTAATCTTATACCATGGACACCTATTCGTCAATTGCGCGCTCAATTCATCAGCTAATTCAAAAAAGTGATAAGCCCTCATGCACAGCCCGAATCCTTCCTAGTGGGCTAGAGCCTCACCTCACGATGCTAATGGATCTCTTTCTCCTTGATAAATCGATATCATTTATTCTGTATTCTTTTCCTAAATTCATTGTAGAAGTATATTATAATCTAAGGCCATCCAGCCTAACTTCACTATGCGCCTTTTGAATTGTCGCACGTTGAAAATGAAAGAGTTCTTCGATGATAACCTCCCTTCATACGCAATCCTCTCCCATACCTGGGGCGACGATGAGGTCTCATACCAAGACTTCCAAAGTAAATTCCGGCGACGTAGGAAGCTTGGTTTCAAGAAAATCAAGAGGTTCTGTACTAAAGCCGCTAGTACGGGAAACGAATGGGTGTGGGTAGATACATGTTGTATTGATAAAGCAAGCAGCGCTGAACTGTCCGAAGGTATGTCCTATCTTCATTATACCTAGCTTAATCTATGATCATTTCGAGTTCAATACACGCAGAGCGAATGTCAATTTTACCCATATGATATCCACAACACAGATGCTAATACGTATAGCCATCAACTCCATGTTCCATTGGTACCGGCGGTCTCATCAATGCTTTGTTTATCTCTCAGATGTAGACCAGTCAGTGAATAAAGTGAAAGGCTCAGTTCTTAGGAACTCTCGTTGGTTCACAAGGGGTTGGACGTTGCAGGAGCTTCTAGCGCCCTCACGAGTATCCTTCTACGACAAATCGTGGAGCGAGATTGGGACCAAGATTTCCCTGTCGAAAATAATAAGCGAGATAACCAATATTCCAGAGCATTATCTCCTAGGCCATAGAGACTTGAAAGGTGCTCCTATTGCACAGCGTATCTCCTGGGCCTCAAACCGCAAGACTTCGAGGAGGGAAGACATAGCATATTGCCTGCTAGGATTGCTCAACGTGAATATGCCCCTTCTCTACGGAGAGGGCGACAACGCTTTCATTAGACTGCAAGAAGAGGCCATGCAGCGCTCCTATGACCATTCTATCTTGGCATCTGGGTTCAATCTGCCATGCCCAGATCCTGGAAGTTTTCTTCATATATGGACACCAATCAAGGGGAGAGGTACACAAAGATACCTCTTAGGTAGTAAATTTACGCCACTTACGAAAAGGACAGTGGACAGGACGCCGGCCTGCCTCCCTAAGTCTCCGGATACATTCTGTGCATGGGATCCAGGTCTCAGTAATACCAAAGGGAGGAAACACTACCTTCTAACCAACCTTGGCATCTACATTGGCTTGAGCGTTCTTCCATTCAAGTTTAACGGAAACGATTATGGCCTCGCTTTATTGCACTGCGGTCTCGTGGACAGACCTCATCCTCTACTTGTGGCTTTACCGCTTAGACTACACAAGTCAAACGACATGCACAGCAGTGCTAAAGACACAATTCTTGCCTCGAGACCGCAAGGAATTGCTCCCTTCCTCATGCCTGTGCCAGAGGTTTCATCAATTCAAAATATGCAAGTATATCTCACCTCGTCTACACCGCCGGCCTCAGCCAGTTGTCGTTTTTGGACCTTTGAAATTCATTTGGATTTTGTTTCCAAGTTCGACTATTGCCTTGCCGACTTCTTCCCTCCATGTCTTGCTAGGATTAGCAATGATAGACTCATTATTGAGGATACCCTGACATGCTCAAGGATATTTCGGTTCTGTCACCCAACACGCAAGACTATACTTCTATCAGTGCAATTGACTCATCAGTTGGGGTATAATACAACTAAACTCAAAGTTGCAACTATAACTGATGCTCTCACATCATGGCAACTTGTTGTATTAGGGCCTAAATTTGATAAAGTTGATTTCGAACAATTGCAAAATTCGTTGACATGGACATCAAAGGGGTCTTTGAATAGGGTTGAGGTTGAAGACGGTAACTCTTTCGACTTTACTGGAGAGATAAGCCTTGACCTTGAGGAAATCGAATGTCTCCCCTTGCACTCGATCGCGTCTCACGCAACTCAGCCGGTGAATGGGGACAAGGACAAAGATGTGTGGTCAATATGGGACGTCCTGTTCGCATGAACGGTAGTAACCGGCTGGAAATCCAAGGGCAATTGGTGGCATCCCTAACGTGGATCATTCGCACGGAATCGATTAATTCTAATTCTTGCCTAGCTCGAGAACTCTTGTTTTACGGAGCGCAGGGCATTGAGTATGCGGTGGCATACCTCTGGTGGAGCTATGAGACGAAGTCTGCGTTGCATCCGCACTTGGCTTGACGGTCGGGCCGTTCGGGTTTCAATAAGCCTTGAAGTTCGGTGTTATGAACTACCTGGGTAATTGGACTGGGCATATCACTGGGTTGATCATGGACTCATATGTTCTAACCAACAATCGCCAACAAACTACGTTGCTGACTAACTGGTAGCTGTGTCGATGAACACGCAACGCTTGGAATGATGAGGTATGGAGCAGCGTGGGAATCTCTATCTACCTTTGTACTAATCATATCCTAACAATTATTACTAGGTACCTGCAGAAGCAGCGAATCAATGTTTGTTGATGAGTAACGAGCACGAAGATCATTTGCGGTACCAACCTCGATATCAGAAATTCCCGGTTCAGCCGATGGCCCAGGCTCTTAGATCCCCCATATCAGATGTAGGACCGTTGAATCTTACGCCAAGCCCATGGCCCCGGTACGGAACGTTGGAACACGAGATTCCAAATGGTTTCTCGCTTATGTTAACTGGGAGCAAGCTTGTTCGTCTGGTATATACGTCGATATAAAGCAAAATAACGATAACTGATATCAAGTATCGTATTATACGATCTATCTTGTACGCAGCACGATTCAGTTATATGCTCTGCCCAATTCCAACCGACTAGACGATGATTTATCAGAATTGAACATTTGCGTCGAAACTGTGCACGGATGCAAAGTTCGTGTAAGCCACTGGGATGGACCGATCGAACCATGCAAGCTGAGAGTTATCACGGTTGCGATTCATATCTGATTGGCTGCGATGCCGGGTACACTACCTAGACGGTAGCGTGTGATTTACTTGCTTCCAGGGTTGGGCGTAGCGTGGAAGGCTTCTGGAACGCTGCTAGAAGTCACTCTGTCAAGTACACTACTACCTACTAGTAGGTACTGTATACAAAGTGAGGTTCTGCTGTGTATCCTAGCCCTGGGAGTGTCTTTTGCGCGGAGTAGAAGTACAGGTTATTGGTACCCAGACAGTTAGCTTATAATACAAGACGCTGAAGTCGAGCACGCCATTGAAGGGTAGATGATTCTTTTTAGTGCGTATTATTTAGTACCTACCTAATCAAAAATATGGATGGTAGGTATCAATCCATGTCAAAAGTGTCAAAAATGTCCTCGGTAGCTCTAGTGTCTTGCGCTAACTTACCTAAGGTTAAGAAAGTTAACTCCCGTTGACTCCATTTCACTAAATTTCTGGGGATATGGGAAGGTTTAAAGCTAGCTACCCGACAACTTACTCCGCGAACTTTCACAGCTTCCTACTCCATGCGCAATCTTCGATACCAACGTCCCTCTTTGGCTATGTCAGCACGATAATAAATAAACCATCCAATGATACGCCTTATCTCTCAACGCAACCCTGTGGCGTGACTAGATTGCCTACGCTTGGCGGCCTGTGTTACTGCCAAGCGAGCCACCAATCAGGACATGATCGTCAGACGTCAGAATGATCGGATCTGGCGTCGTATCTTTGCTTTTATGTTGATTGGGCTGGGAAAGGGGAATGCGTACCTTGAACCCTACATGGTAGGTAGCACTGCGACACTAACTGACTGATAGGGAAGCACCAGCTGAGGGGCAGTCATAACCAACCTTATTGTAGCGGAAGGTCCTACTTGGGTAAGGATGCGTACATAGTAAGGTTCATCTAGCCAGCCTTCTAGAATATTACTATCAATGTCTCCTCTCAGTTCCATTTTTTTATCCAATTCTATTCTTATTGATCGCTGCTCGCAAGTGACCCTTTCGCGGATTGCTCCATTTCAACATCATTACCGCGGGCGGAGACTCGACCATCGCCGACAACACATCGCTTCGGTAATAGCTTATAGCAACATTCATAACGATTAACATATCACTACAGTATCATTACCAATGCTTGCTTCGTAACTTTTACTCCTTAAGAGAGGGTTGCGAAGTTAGGTAAATTTCTAGTATTTTTTATCTTTATTTTTATTTTTCTTCGCCATGGCGACCGACGCGAATCGCGAAGGCATCGAAGCTACCCACGACACCAGCCCTGAGGTCGTGGAGGAAAAGACTTCGAAGGAACATGATTTTGCTGCTGTCAATTCGGGTTCAGGCTCGGATGTAGAAGTACCCCTAAGAGGCCCAAACGGAGAGGAATATCCTACCGAGGAAGAACTGAAGACGTTACGTCGCGTGAAAGGGCCCATTAATTGGATTATCTACACAATCGCCTTCATCGAGCTCTGTGAGCGATTTGCTTATTATGGAACCACTGCTGTTTGTAAGTTCGAGATGCAGCCGCCGATCAAATAACTAAATCTAAATGATTTCGCATAGTCGTTAACTTCATTTCCGAACCTCTCCCCGCTGGTTCTACCACCGGCGCCGGTGGCACAGATTTGCAAGCTGGCGCGCTTGGCCAAGGACAGCAAGCTTCAACTGGCTTGGTGCTCTTTAACAGCTTTTGGTCATATTTGATGCCTTTAGTCGGTAAGCAACCTGTCTGAAATTTGGTATCTGATCTAACTGATGCTGCCTTACCTTATCTTAGGTGGTTGGGTGGCTGATGCATATTGGGGCAAATACAAGACGATTCACGCCGCTGTCGTGATAGCCATGTTTGGCCATATAATCCTAATCGTCTCGACGTTACCACCGGTTATTGCCAATCCAAAGGGTTCCCTTGGTTGCTTCTCCCTCGGTCTTATCTTCTTTGGCATCGGTGTTGGATTCTTCAAAGCCAACATCTCACCTATGATTGCCGAGCAGTACGAAAGTCAGCAGCCGAGAGCTATCATCAAGGTCTTGAAGAGTGGCGAGCGCGTTGTTGTCGACCCGATAATAACCATATCAGTTATTTACATGCGTTACTATTTCTTCATCAATGTCGGGTCATTGGTTGGGTCTATCTCCATGGTGTATGCCGAGAAATATGTTGGGTTCTGGCTCTCGTTCACCTTACCTACGGCCCTGTTCTTTTGCTGTCCGGTAGTCTTGCTCGCCTTCAAGAACAAATACGTTCGACGGCCAGCAACCGGTTCGGTCCTCGGCAAGGCCATAGCTCTGGTTGTTCTATCGATGAAGGGTCGCTGGTCTCTAAACCCGATTACAACTATCCGACATATGCGCGAGCCAGGCTTCTTTGAGAGAGTCAAACCGAGCAAGATCCCCAAATCCGAGCGTCCAGATTGGATGACCTTCGATGACCACTGGGTAGACGAGGTGCGCCGTGGTTTCAAAGCTTGCAGCGTCTTTGTTTGGTATCCTATCTATTGGCTTTCCTACAACCAGCTAAACAACAACCTTGTTTCCCAAGCCGCTACAATGATCCTCAACGGCGTGCCCAACGACGTGGTGAACAACCTGGACCCTATCGCCTTGCTGATCTTTATCCCTATTGTCGACAAATTTGTTTACCCCGCCTTGAGGCGTGTTGGTCTTAACCTAACCCCTATCAAGAAGATCACCGGCGGTTTTGCTATTGGCACTTTATCGATGGTGGCCGCTGCTGTGACGCAACATTATATCTACATGGAGTCACCATGTAGATCCGTTTCCGGATATGGATATGTGACCGACTGCAAAGAAGCTCTAGGTCTTCCAGCAGATGCGGCCGAGTCCCAGTATAAATCGCCGCTAAGCGTCTGGATCCAAACACCAGCTTACATTCTCATCGCTTTCGCCGAAATCTGCGCGTCAATCACCGGCCTCGAATACGCTTTCACCAAGGCGCCGAAGAATATGCGAGGCTTTATCACCGGTATCTTCTGGTTCTCACAAGCCTTCGCCTCCGCTATCGGTCAAGCCTTCGTACCCCTCGCAACCGATCCTTACCTGGTGTGGTTATACGTGACAATCGCTATCATCTCGGCCCTTGGCGGTATCGGTTTCTGGTTCAACTTCTCGAAGCTGGACAGCGAGGAGGAAGCGTTAAATGCTCTTCCCGACAGCCTGTTCAAGGGTAGTCAAAACCAGAACGAGGATTTCGCTGCTATAGAAGCGGCACAGGCGGAGCAGGAGAAGATTCGGCGCGCTCAGGGGCTGGACAAGAATCTTGCCCCTTAATTCCGAGGGGAAGCTAGAGTGAGTTTTTGTCGTACTTTCGAGTACATTTCAGGTATCTACTGGATTGAATGTGCGAATTTCCCTAGTCGATTCTCGCTCAAACGATTGTCGAAGTAGTACCATAGCCTCTATTTATGATGATATGTCGTATTGGCCTAGCAGAAACGAGTATACATGTTACTTGTACACTTCCTTCTCTATAAATCGCTTGGTATCCCAATGTGACGTAGAACAAAAGACTGCATGTTGAAGGTACTGGTATAGTGTTGATATAAGAAGTATAGGTGTGTGACCAGCTATTATCTCCTAATTAAGTGACTTTGTTGTGGAGGTCAAATACAGAGTCAATTATGCCCGAACCACCCCCTTTTACCCCCCCTTTATCAAACCCAAAGAGAAACCATGCTCAACAGTATCCTCCACCAAGTCAAACCACCCCCCTCCCCCCCCCCCCCCCCCCCCCCAAAAAAAAAACCTAGTGATCATCTCATAACGCCAACATCAGCGAAGTCCAGAACCCATGAATAACCTACGACCTCTCCAACCACCTCAGAGCGTAATCAAGCACGTCCTCATCCCCTCTCCCGGCGCCCCTCCTTCGCGCCTCCTCAACCCCCCGCACGAAATCCGGATCTATCGCGAACGCGCACTCCCGACACAGCGGCGTCCGGATCCGCCGCTCCCCCCGCGCGTCCGCCGGGTCGTACGCCTCCGCCATGTACTCCAGGTACCGGGTCCGCGGGTGCCGGCGCGAGCGAACGTTGCCGCATTGCTGGTTGTGCGCGAATAGGGTGTGTTGCTGCGAGGGCGAGGTTGTGGATATACTGGCCCAGCGCGGCGGGGTGGGGAGCTGTGAGACGTGGAAGTAGGTGTCGTGGGCGCGGCGGGCGGTGGTGTTTGCGCGGTGGTGGGAGGTATTTGTGGTGGTGTTGTTGTTGTTGGAGGAGGACATCGTGGTGGAGGGGGTTTGGTGGTTGGTGTTGGCTTGAG
Source organism: Annulohypoxylon truncatum (assembly GCF_022578515.1). NCBI lineage: Eukaryota > Fungi > Ascomycota > Sordariomycetes > Xylariales > Hypoxylaceae > Annulohypoxylon > Annulohypoxylon truncatum. The sequence continues at coordinate 22,459 of NW_025953800.1, read as the reverse complement.
GTCCTGGATGTGAGGACTTGGTGGAAAGCGAAGTGTAGTCGATGTTTTGGAGAGATTAGGTAAAAGAACGAGACACCATGGGAAGGTGTAGAGAATATATATCTTTTCACTGCGGTTGCGAGCGTTATGAGTTGGATGGTCTAGTGAGACTTCCGGTTCTGAAAGTTAATGTACAACGTCTAAGCCAGGGACTCGATAAGGTAGAGTCGTCGCAATAAAGCTGTGAGTTGAGCAGCGGTACATACACAGAAGGGGTTTAGACCAGAGGAAAACATCGAAAGGTGCGTGATAAATATATTAAGAAGTTAACGCCCCTTGTCCTACCGAGCGTACAAATATGTGGTCAAGACTACCTAGGCAGGTATGGAAATATCACCCATGTTTCCATGCTGACTTCAAGAAGACTATCCTTAGTCTATGTAAGTCCCACAATATCCGCAATCCTTGCCTGAGAAAACCCAGACTTCATAGCCTTTCGCTCTGCATGTCGGGCAACGCTTGCCCGGAGGCTAGAATAAAGATTTGTTAGGGAACCATACGACGTACTTAAGAGGGCTACATACCTTTCCCGTCAGAGTATTTGGACGCTGGCTGCTGTCGGTGTATCCAGATGATGATCCGCTAGTAGTGGATGAACTGGTACCTTGATTGGTGTTTCCCTGATTGCCAGACTTTGACCCCGAAGTCTGGGCTCCAGAAGTTGTGCTTTGAGAAGACATTATTGCTTAGCTTTGTTTCGTAGGCTTTGTGATGGGTAGGAATAAAGATCTTAGGTAAATATGGTAGAGATATGGTTTCAAATGATTTTCAGTTGAACTCTTGGGTAGATACTTACTTTAGTAGTTTCCTTCCAAGTAAATCCAGGCTATCATAGAGCTCTTAGACTTGTGTTTCATGACGCATAGCTGAGTTGATTTTCGAGCTGACAGTAACCGAGCGATTAACATATGTCCTGACTGGACAGTTAGTAAACTTAGTAGGTAGTTGATCGGTAACTCAACAGAAGGTATTAGTTGGGGATCTGGTTCTAGCCAACTTATGGTATCCATCACAGTCACAACCAAGATAATTAAGGTAACAGTAACAAGCAAACTTAGGTGAATAAGGATAAGTCAGATGGAATATTAGAACCAAAATCGGCCCGACTTACCCTTCATAATTAGGTTGCTTTAGCTGGAACGTGAGATCGAGTTTCTAATAATAAATGACACTAGTGTCATTGTTACAAACTATTACCATGATATTCGGCATGATGAATGAAAGACAGTGAACACTATCTATATTATTAATTACTATAGTTACTCATTTAGTTGTCAACGAGCCAAATGTCAGTTGGCTTCGATTTCAGCTTGTCAGGAACTTACAATATCAAGTGATGTGGAGAAAATAGTGGTTAGTTTTGAGGATATAAATACGTTATAAGTCCGGAGTCCTTCTTTTGGAGGATACGTTACTACATATGCTATGTCACGTATATGCGTGATTCAATGAATAATCATAAGCAAGTAGCTCATGATATGAGATATGAACTACTACTTACTTACACCAGGGACCTAGGAGATCCTAGGGTTTCAAGGGTTGGTGACGAGTGCAGGAACGATATTAGGGGTCGCTACAGGCATTATCTCTAGAATATATAAATCTAGTTTTCCCTTATGATACATAGATAATTATTTAGAGCAATTACCAGAATTCAAAGTAAGTTACCTACTCAATATAACCCAAGTGGCCAAGTTTGTAACTGGTCGAGGGGAGGTTATTTGTATTACTTTTCTAAGCGCGTAAGGTATTATCATCATCATTTTGTTCAAATGATATACACTAATATCTGTTAATTGAGCTTCGTGGTTTACTATCTGCCATCACTATGCTGCCATCCGTCGTTACGGTAATAGTAATGTAATTGCTCCTCAAGCTGCAGATAGGGGTAATTTAGTGGGTCTACCACCCCTATTATATGTGAGTAGTATCATCTTGGTCTCTCCAAGTTACGTAACTATACTCTTTCCCAGCACCTGTATGTATGCTTAGGGGAGCAACTGGGTAGATGTCCTTAGTGATCGCTGCTCTTCAAGTCACCGTTATGAGGATCTATAAGACCACCCACTTCTCTCAGAAGGAACAAAGGAATATCTTCCAGTTTCGAGAAACAATACTACAGTGTAAGCTAAAATATTGTATGTACCCTCTTTTAGCGCTTTTTCGGGTCGATATTGAGCCACTATCGTTCCATGAGCCATGAAGGTTGATCCGGTCATCTTAGTATTCCAAACTACCTTCCATCGCCATTCATGGTGACTCATGTATTTGTACAGACGGGCAACTCGAATAACCCAGGTGAAATCACTTGCCCTACTCGCCGAAATATAATTCTACTAGTTTGTCACTAATCTCTTTATCATATGGCATGATTGACGTTGTGAACCCATACCTTCTGTTGCTTATGAGGCTACCTACCTATGTGACGATTGAGAAAACAAGATTATTCATTTTGAGCTGCTCAACACTTCTTTCATCAACCGCAGTTTTTCCGTGACCTGTTCCCTGAACATCATCCTCAATCTAGACTTAATCGAGGTAGAGGACTCTCCCGTGTACGCCGGCTTCTCTACCTCATTAGCCTCGAGACATATCTCCACAATATCACGATAGGAATTTCCGCATTCGCTCGCAGCCTCCTCTATGGGGCTTCGAATGCCGTTCGTAGTTTCGCCATCCTCTGGAAGTCCCAGTAACTTCCCGGCTATGCCTCTCAAGTCTTTAGACTTCATCTCCCGTAAATCTTTGATAGCCAGAATGTCTTCGATAGGACTCCATATAGCTATCTCTATAAGCATAACACCTAAGCTGTACATATCGTACGACTTGCGATAATGGTTCTTCGCTTCCCCAAACTGCGCATGAGGATGCCGGTAAATGTCGGACCATGGGTCAAATGGGGGCTTCGCCGTCATTTCAAGTACATTTGTTGGCCGCGAGAGGTCGTATCCCGTGATATATGGCATGCTGATGTTCGCGTTGCTTTTCCCGTCGCAAAAGAACAAGATATTGTTGCTCTTAAGGCCTTTGTGTAACCATTCTACGGAATGAAAACTGAAAAGGCAATCAGCCAGAGTGCTGCAAAGGGATATTCTTGTAGCTATTGGAGGTTTCGGGCCTTCAGTTAACAACTGGTGGAGCGTCTTCAAAGTTGAGTCTGGGTATATGTCAGATGGACTTTCGAATACTATGCCAAAGCTAGATTCTCCATTGCGTGTTGAGGATTTAGTATACCCTAAACACCTGGGAGCTCTAAATTTTGGTGGTATCTCCTCGTGGAGCAATCTTGTGAGCATTGATACCCTTTTCTCAGACAACGAAACTGCTGGATGCTCTTCAAGGCAATGTGGTGACTGTTCAATCCATTCAACCCAGACGTTTCGATCGTCCCAGGAAGCTACCGACCGTCTCCCCTGTTCGTATCTGAGAGGAACACCTGCGCAGAAATCAAATAGAGAAATGTCAAGAAACATGGCCATAGACTTGTAGAATATTGATGTGCCTGGATCTGGTGACTGGTCAATCTCCATATGACGAAGTTTGAGTCTTGCTAGTTTCCGAATGTCTTGTCTTCTTTCTTGATAATCGACATTGCTCTCCACAATGGTAGATTCCGACAGTGGATTTTGAGATAACTCGACTGGAATCGGGCCTATCGTTTTCTCAAACCCCATGGCGTCTCGATCCAGGGCTTGAATCAAAATTCTCAGACTCTGAACGTCGTTCCGGAGCTGTAAAAGCTCTAAATAGTTCATTTCAACATCATTTTCCAGTCTCCTAATGTGTGAAGTGTCGAGGAGACCTATGAGAAAAGAATTAAGATCCTTAAGATTTCCCACAAGGGTCTCAAATGCTTCTTTATCGACGCTCACCCATACCAATCGTTTAGGCTCTATAAGTATCGTTCGTAGCTTTCGTGCGGCTATCGCTGTCCGATCTCCTACTTTCCGAAAACTCCTGGATAGTGAGAAGCGCCTCTTATCTTCCACTGGGTCATTGCTGCCGATGGAGCCTATTGAATTGGCACAGAGCAATTCCATGAGGTTTGTTTGAGGTTCGCCTTTATCATTACAAGAGATGTTTCTTTGGCCCACAATATTCGCATAGCGCCCATTTTTCCGTTCATATTTCTGGAAAAGAGAATTGATCTCAATGAGAACGTCCTTCAGCAGTAGGTGGTTGACTTGAAGAGTTTCGCAAATCCTTCCCTCCTGATGCAAAAGGCCGGCTTCTAGAGCAAAGCTAAGAAATCTCTGTTGCTCTATCTGGACTCGAACCCTTAAATACCTGTACGATTCTGACATATGAACAGCTTCTGTGAAGTATTTGTATCCTACTATAGATTAGCTGGTGTCTTTTGTTAGGTCTTTCATTGTGACAGACTTTTGATGCACTCATCCGTAATTTGTAGGATAAACGATGCGGCGCCAACACCGAGGCCTAACACCGAAAGAGGATCGGCCATTACAGAATAATGTCTCCAAGTGTGGTAAATTCTCTGCGAGAAGTATCTTGGTGGCTGTTGCGCAAGATGGCTTACCGGACGACCATTCACTTAGTAAATTATAACGGTTGTAAAAGCTCGGGGTGTTCAAGATAGACCCCGATGATGTGGCGTGGCTAGTTGCAGTTAATTCGTCACATGTCTTTAAATCAGGCTTACTTTGAGACCATTATTCCACCAGATATGCAAGCCACTCCAGAAAGCCTTATCAGTCACCACCCAGAAAAGAGAATAATCAGACGCTATTGGGGAGATGATGGGCTGTGATGGTGGCTGCAGTGGGAGGCGGGGACTGGTCGTAGAGCTGCATTTCCGGAACAATCTTATAATATATAACAGCGAGTTATTTCTTAGCGATGAGGCTCTGCTTGAGGCAGTACAATCGATTTTGAGTAAATAAGGTCAACCGGTGAAGAAAAAAGCAAAGAAGTGGTGGCTATGCTAGGTAGCCTCATGCAAGTACCGACCTATGAGATTTCAACTCTAAGTTGTGAACATTCCTTTCCGGTCCCTGTACTTCAGTCCTCTCCTACGATCATCGGGGACATGCGTACCAGTTGATGCCTATCTATCCAAATGTGCCTTGGTACCTAGGTACGCCCCGAGCCCTGGCGGGTCAGCAATATCTAGGTGCCTAGGTACCTATCCATGGATATATGAATGGTGTGTAATTTCCACTAGTTCCACTAATTCCATATTGCATACCCATATACTCCCAGGCCAACTCTACAATACACATATCCATACGTATCTACCTACCTAGGTACTCACGATGGCTGGCGATGGAAAAGTGGGCGACTCAGCCCGGGAAAATACCCAGAACCATGATTATACTTCAAATGTCAAGACCGCTCTCGGCAAAGCAGGAGTTGATGATGAAACCATCCTCAAGTTATTAGACCTTGGAGTTTCAGATTTTTCCATTCCCATGCTTGGGGACTCCAGTCCTATTCATCTAGCTCCAGGTGCCTCGTGCAGATTTGAGGGCGCCCAGCAACGATATTTGAAGAACGAGTTCGAAGTAAAATCCGGAGAACTACTGGATCATTTCAATCTTCACTCGGATGCCATCAGCGAAGACACACATATGCCGAAGACCCTCGAGTATATGAGTAACATCGGCCGATCAAACAACACAGACGTTACAAAGGTGAAATGTACCTCTGGGATACGTGCGTTGAAGAGAATAAAGCGGTTGAAAAATGGAGCTAGTGAAGAACTTGAGCAAATGAACTACATCAAAGGAGAGTTGAGCATATTGAGAAAGATTCATCGGGTTAAGTTTCGCCACTTCGTGAAACTCACGGCGAGTTACACTGACGCGGATTATGTCGGTATGCTTTTGAGCCCGGCAGCTGACTGCAACCTTGCAAGCTACCTAGATAACTTCCAACCTTCAAACAGGCCGCTCCTGGAAGAGTTCTTTGGCTGCCTCGCCACGGCTCTGGCGCACTTGCACTATGTTGAGCATATACGACACAAGGATATCAAGCCAGCAAACATCCTTGTCAAGGGTAACAACGTCTTGCTCACTGATTTTGGGATCTCGCTAGACTGGAGCACTTCTCTCCAGACAACAACGGATGAAGAGAAGAGGAAAACCCCTAAAGTGAGTCCCAGTGATCATCCTTCCTCGCAGCATATCATAACCTTCCCATGTCCCTCCCTACACCTTGACAGTTTGTGCAAGCGAATATTGCTGATAACCTCCTGAATATAGTACTGTGCCCCCGAAGTTCATGAGGACAAACCGAGAAACTCGAAGTCAGATATTTGGTCGCTTGGGTGCGTCTTTCTGGAAATGTTCACAGTGTTGAAAGGGGAAAAAAGGAGCTATGTGGACAACTTTCTGAATCAGGATGGACCCCCAAAGTATTGTACGTCGCAGCAAGCAATCAAAGACCTCCTCGCGAATCTAAAAACGGTCGGCTCTGGACGCAAGAATAAGCCACTGGATTGGATCAAGAAGATGTTGAAATGGACTAAGGAAGACCGACCCAACGCAAGAATATTAAGAAAGGAAATCCTAGAGAATGGATATTGCGGGATTTGCTGCAAACATGACAAGATCTTCAAAGACCTCCCACCGAACGCCCCATCGAAACAGGTACGTGTTCAGGGGTCCTATGGTCGTAGCAATCTAGCTATAGCGAAGAAAGATTAGTTAGCACTTTGTACATAAAGATTACTAGGCTAACCACGAACTTCAGGGGGCACCCACCACTAGTCCTTCCATTCCATCTCAACACACCATGGAAACATACGCACTCACCATAAAATTTCTCAGTGGATTCAAAGGCACGCCCCAGTGGAGAGAGATCGAAGTGATCCATATTGGTTCGATTTCAAAATGCTGGATCTCGCCTGACGTTCTTCACGGTTCCGAGCTCAAGCTTCGCAATAACGAAAGTGGAGAATCTTTTACATTGGATGGAAAAATGTTCAAATCGAACAAGCATGCTGAGATCACTTGCAAATCCAACAATATCAAATCGACTTTGACGGAAAAGTTCTTCGTTGCGACGGAAGCGACACCATTCGACATGCTCGTTCCGACGTCCACATTCAACCAGATGAGGCAACTGAATAACTCCAATAGATGATGAATTGGGTAGCTATACAGGTCAATTCACTTCACCCCCCATATATTCGTGTCAGTCTGAGCTTTCTGGCCGGCTAGATCATGCGGGATTACGTGAAAAGTGCCTAGAAGGCATTACACGTCAACAGTTTAATCTGAAATCGGGCTTTCCACACCGAATAGTCGTCGCGGGTCCTATGACCCCTTTTTCAACTACATGTGTCATATGAGCCTGTATCCCTGCAACGATTACGTTGCAAGGTGATGTGTTCGCAATGTCTTCGTCGATGATATGTGATCGAGATGCATTATAGAAAACTAGACGCCGTACCACGCGGAGCTTGATGGTTGATTCGGTGATGTGCTGCTTCGGGGGCCTCTAATGACTCCACGTCAGCGATCGAGCTCCTTCTCCCGCGGGTGGTGACGCTTCCGATTCAACTAGCAACGCACGAAAAGCCTGCTCTGAAGAGTCTCTCCAACGTGGCAATCTCCTTGATCTTTTCAATCCTTACGGACAGTTAATTGGTAAATGCGAATATGGGATTGTCGAATTGTCGGCAGCGCCGTAATCAAAATCTGCGAGGTCTCGGGAATGAGGTTATTGGTGGACAATAGAAGAGGGGTTGGGTTCTTTGGGCGTATGTAGTCGAACCCAATTACTCTGCAGAGTCTAAGTGTATCTTGGTATATAAGTCCCAACACCTAGGTAAGTTAGTCCTCGGTGAACTTCCCGTTCAATCATCACCTTGAAAATTATTAAGAACAAGACTATCGTGTTTCAACATGTCCGTTCTCCGCCGAATCCTACAATCGTTGCTCCCTTGGCTGCGGAAGCCCCAACAACCAGAGAACCTCTTGCAAGATACCGAGGCCCATGTAGCTGAATCAACATCAGATGACAATGATCCATTGTTTGATGGTAACGAGAGGCTCCGCGGGTCGGGACGCGAAGAACGGGTGAACAGTGGAGGTAACCACAGCGATGTTAGTTCTTTCTGCCCTTCCCTGTGTGATGCTCCACTGACAACAGACAGCACGACCATTTTATCTTCTATACTCCCGATCCCTTCAATTCAAATGCTTTAACCAAAGCATTCATGGCAAGGAACTCTCAGGGGAGATATAGTAGTATCCAGGTGTCAACAATGAAGCTGCTGCGTTCCGATGCGAGAGTGGGGGATAAGTATACGCCGTCCTGGCAAGTGGAAGAACTGGAACAAAGATTTTCCACCACTTTCGAGGCTATTCCAGACCACCCCGACGAGTTCCAAGTAGTCCTAGGAACTGAGCGGTTTGTCGATGTTGTCGAAGGTCAATCCTGCATATCTTCCGATCAACAGCCACAGAGTCAATCGTTCACAAGAGGTATGATATCTCTAGTTACTTGATTTCATCACATAGACACACATTGCTGAAATAGTGCAGATGAAACCCCAAATTCGTCAAATGACCAGGTCCAACTCGGGAACTCGCGAGTTATTGAGAAACGTGTGCCATATGTCACACCACACTCTTTTGCGAACACCCATGACTTGGGGAGCCTGATGACCAAACTCTCTATGTCGACAAATGAAGGAGAGCATCGAGGACAACGTGCCGTCAACGGTTTAAATCTTAGGGAAAAGATATTTAGATCCGACTTTCATTTGAGCTTCAACCCAAGATTCATAATTCCCATCGTGCTATTCAATCACTTTGGCCCAGGGTCGTTCTCCGCTCATCGATACAACTCGGGGCCTAGCCACTTCCCGGCTCATGGTGGCTTCGGACAGGACCGAGCATTTATTGAAACATCTACTAGGCCGCACGATCGAGTGATTGAGGGAGGGGTAGGATCCCAAGGCCTAGATATCTAGTCGAATATAAGTAAGGAAGGGTAGAGAAGTGCTGGAATATACGAAATTGACACACCTAAGGTTTCCGGAGCACATGATCAGAAACGAGAAAAGGGTTCAAAGGTTGAATATGGATGAATGGGAAAAGTCTGGCATAATATAAGCTCAATACATTCAACTTGCAACCCCTGATTCGCCATATGTCCGGTGAAGTGTTCTACTTCCACTAACAGGGATAGCACCCAACGGAATCCTGGCTTGGGCGAGCATCCAGGCGAGAGGTACCAAATATGATCAATATATGGTCTCGATGAACTTTTCAATGGCTATCATTGAACGATTAACACGTATCAAAGGCAATGACATTAATGCCAAGTAAGGTAACTATTGGAAACAGATGGATTAACCCGAGTGTGTGGGGCGGCAAGACAAGTAGGTTAGGTACTTGTCACCACACCCCTAGCCTGTATGGATCCAATGTTTAATGTATGGATCATGGATGGTATTAGTCCTGTCCACACTAAAGTTCACCTCGTACCTGTAGTAGAATAATTGTTGTTGTTGTTAAGTTCTAAAAAGCTGATCTGAAACGAGAGAACTTAATCTTATCTCATACATTACGTAACAACCCCACATCTCGGCTAAACTCCCTTGAGGGCTGCAACACACACAAGCCCTCAAAACCAAACCCAATTGAAGCTATTCTCATCCTTGCCGCCATCTCCCATCGTTGATCAGAATCTCTCAAGTAGCCCATCACATCCCAGAATCATCCACTCACCCAGCCTCTATCCCCACCGCTTAATCGTTCCAGCCCTTCCTCGGGCACCAGCAACCCACAGTCATACTGCAACACTACCGCTCCGACCGACCACGAGACCTCCTCGTGCGACCTAACGATATGCCAGCGTAAACCTGAATCCCAGCCGAACTTAAGGAGTGGCAGACTCGAGCGCCAGCCAGAGCGGAGATCCGAAACCCAGACGAATACGAGGAAAAACCGACACAACAACAGAAAACTTGAGCTTGAACGTGAGAATGTGAATGCTCGGTGATTGTCGAGTCACGGTTGAGCTTAGGTATGGTCTAGTATCGTCCAAAGGCTCTGGTTCTCAGGCTGTCAAGTTTCTCTCGTCCACCCTCATCTAGTTCCAGCTCAGCTTGATTATTACTGGACGTCTCTGATTCTCGATCGTTCGTATCTTGTTCAGCTTGAAATTTGTCTTGATTCTCTTCACCGTTTCTTCGCTCGTCTCTACTAGTTGCTCTAGTCGTCATCAAGTTCGGGAACAAATTTTCTACTCCGATCTTTTTCTCACCTAAATCTGTCTTCTCCATCAATTCTCACACCGCAATGGGAAACCGCGCAAGTTCGAATCCTGCAGCTCTCACCAATGAAAGGGGAGTAATAGATGTTGTATTTCTTAAGTTTAAACTTTCGTCTAAAACGTGAGCAAGTTTCTACTTAAACCCTTCGATTACGTACCCACTCCCACATACCCCAACGAGCAGTTAAGAATCTATCCCTATAAACGATAAACGCTTCTCGGGACACATTCTTGTCTCAAGGGAAATTACGTGAGTAACTGTCAGGTGACACCTCCAGGTTCACCAAAACTTTTATTATCACGTGTTTTTCTCTAAAAGATGAAGTGGTCTGTGTGGATTTGTCTAAGCTTGATATGTTGGAGATATCTTCAATCTTTGGTTACTCACGTGACTTCCCTTGAGACAAGAGCATGTTGGGTTTTAGAGGAAAGTTTTCTGTTTGTAGACTTAGATTTCTGGACAATGAATACATCATCATTTCTGTGAAGAATTTATTGCTTTTTCTGATACCTTAGTGCGCGGGGGGGGTATTTAAACATGCTTACAGCAATAATATTCACTTCCCAAAATCATTACAAAGTGAACCTGAGCTGGAAGCTGTGACACAGCGAATTCAATACGTGAATACATGGTTTTAGGTTCATAATATTCTTTTATCCAAGCACTCATTTTTAAATTAAACCTATTTTCAAAGGTGAAATTATTTCGAATAATTAAAATTATGTTTATATAAAATAATTAAAAATTAAAATTATTTTATAAATTAAATATAATTTTTAATAAATAAAATTATAGTTATAAATATATTATTATATAATATGTTTATATAATTAAAAAAAAAATAAAAAAAAACAAAAAAAAAATAAACGAACGCACATTTTTTTATATTAATTCGAAAATTCGAATTACGAATTTTAACGGGTTTAAAAAAACCGTATATATATATATATAAAACACGGACCCATTTAATTTAACGGTTAATTAAACCGTTAAATTAAATAATTCGCGTATATAATATTATTAAATTATAAAATAATTTAATTATATAATTTTAATTTAATTTTAATTTTAATTAATTAAATTAAAATTTTAAAATTATTTTAAAATAAAAATTAATTACGTAATAATATTATTAATAAAATAATTTTTAAAAATAAATTTATTTTTTATATATAACGTTTATAATTTTTTAAAATTATTATATTTTATAAAATAATATTATTTATATATTATTTTATTTTTAAATATTATTTTTTATTTAAAATAATACCCGTAATAATTTTTAATAATTAAAATTATTTTAATTTTAAATATTTTTATATAATTATATTTACGTGTAATATTATATAATAATTATTTTTAAATATTTTTCCCGCGCATTAAAATAATAATTAAAATTTAAAAATATTTTTAATATATAAATTATTTAAATTTAAATAAAATTAAATTAAAAACACGTAATAATAAAATTTATTTATTATTTAATTTATTTTAAAAATATAATATATTATAAATTATAATAATATAATATAATAATTTATATTAATAATAATTATAATTAAAAAATAAAAAAATATTAAAATAAATAAAATTTATTTATATTTAAATAATAAAAAATTTTAATTTTAATTAAAAAATACGTAAAATATTAAATTCGTTTTTTATATAATATTATTAAACTTAATTATTTATTAAAAAAAAATATTAATATTCCGTGAATTAATTTAAATACGTATTTATTTATTATTAAAAAACATTTCGTTAAAATATTATAATAATTTAATTTTTAAATATTTATTTAATATTTACCCGTGGTTTACGCGTAATTATTTATTTAAAACGTTATTTAAAATTAAAATTAATTATTTAATTAATTAAATTAAAAATAAAAAATTAATTATATAATATTACGGATTTAATTTAAAAAACGTTAATTTAATTTTTTATATAATATATTTTTTAATTTTTAAATTTTAAATAAATTTAAATAATTTATTTTTAAATTAATTTAAAAATTAATTAAATAATTTTTTAATTAATTTTTAAATTAATTAAATAATTAATTTAATAATTTTTAAATTAATTTAATAATTTATTAAATAATTTATAAATTAATTTTTAAATTAAATTTAAAATTTATTTTTAAATAAATTTTTTAATTAATTTTTAAATTAATTAAATAATTAATTAAATAATTTTTAAATTAAATAAAAAATTAATTAAATAATCGGTTTTAAAATTTTTATATTTAATAATTAAATTTATTTAAATATTATATTTAATTAAATATATATAATTATTCCCGTTAATTTTTAATATTAATTTTTAATTAATTATATTTTTATATTTATTTTATTAAATTTTTTTTCCGTTATTTATATTACGTTTTAACCCCGCGTTAAATATTTAATTTTATTTTAATTAATTTTTTTATTAATTATTTAATGTTTTACGGGCCGTTAATTTTTTATTTAATTTAATTAAAAATTTTTTAATTTAATTAATTATTTTTTAATTATATATTTTTAATTATTTAAAAATTTTAAACTTTTAAAATAAAAAATTAATTATATAAAAAATAAATTTAATAATTTTTAAATTAAATTTTAAATTTAATTTATATTAAAAAATAAATTATAAATTTAATTTATTTTATTTTATATTATATAATTAATTTAACGTTTTTTAATTAATTAAATATTTTTTTAAAAATTTTTAACGTAATTAATACCCGTTATAATTTAATTATAATTTAATTATAATTTAATTAAATTATAATTTTAATTATAAATTAATTATAATTTCGAAAATTTATTTTATATAAATAAATTTTTTAAATTATTTTATTTATTTTAATTATATATTTAATTAATGTTCGGTTAATTTATTTTATTAAATTTTTATTTTTAATTATTTATTTAATTAATTTTTATATAATTACGTATTAACCCCGTTTTAATTAATTATACGTAATATTATATAATTATTATATAATTTTTAATTAATTTAAAAATAATATTATAACAATTTATATAAATAATATATATAATTATTTAATTATAAATTAATTTTAATTTAATTAAATTATAATTTTAATTATAAATTTATCGTAATTTAATTAAATTATAAATTTAATTTAATTAAATTATAAATAATTTAATTAATTAATTAAATTAATAATAATTATAATAGTTTATTTATAAGAATTAAGGTTAAAATCATTATTATATTAAATTAAAAATTTTATAATTTATAAAATTATAAAAAATTATTATATATTAAGTTAATTAAGCTTATTAAATTAATTATTCTTTATTCTTATTATAATTAATCTTAACATTTGTTTTTTACGAATAAAAAAAATAACGTTTTCGTTATTATGGTTATTTTTTAATTAATATTATACGATTTAAAACGTTTTCATTTCTTTATCGTATTAAAACTTATTTTATTTTTTTTATTTTTTATAATACTTTATTTAATTTATTATTTACCGCGCTTAATTACCTTTTATATTCCGCTAATATTTATTAAATTATTTATATTTTATCTTCTTATTATTTTTAAACTTTCGTCCAAAACTTAAATATAACTTTTTCCTTTTATATAAATTATATTAAACCATTTTTTTTAAATTATTTATTAATTATTTACGGCATTATTCCGTATTTAAATTTAATATTTCTTAACAATTATAATATTTTTAAAGTATTAAAATTTAATAACTTAAGTATTATATTTTTTAATATTTTAACTATATTTTAATTATATTTTAAACTAAATTTTTATATACATTCCAAAATTACTTTTATTTAATAATATAAATAAATTATTAATATTTTTTAATATATTAATATTTTAACAAGAAAACTAACTATTTTTTCTTTATTAAATTACTACTAAATTTTAAAACTTTTAATAATAAAAAAATAAAATATTCTTAATAACTTTACACTTTATAATAATTACATTTTATTAATATTATATACATTCTTTTTAAATATAGTTTATTTATTTTTAATATTATATTTATTCCATTTTTATTAACGTTATATTATTATTTTTACATGTTTAATAAATTAATCTTTATTAAATTTATTTAATTAATTTTTTATCGGGTTAATAATATTTATTTCCCATGTAATTTTATTAAAAAACATTATTATTATAATATTATATAAGTTAATAATATTATATAAGTTAATAATATTATATAAGTTATTAATATTATATGGGGAAATATTTTAATTAACACATTATTATAATTATAAAATAAAAATCTTTTAATTAATATTATTATAAAAAAATATTTTAATATTAAAAAAAAATACATAAAAGTGTTAAATAAATTTAATATAATATAAAATTAAATTTATATAAACCTTAAATGATTTATTTTTTCCTTACTTATATTCTTTTTTTTTTTTTTTTTTTATTTATCTTTAAGCTATTTTTTTATTAATAACTTAATTTTAATATTTATTTTTAATATATTAATTTTTATTATTATATTAAGCTTTTATTTTTTATTAATACATTATATCCTTAATTTATTTAAAATCATTAGATTTTTTTTATTAAATTTATTTATAAGCTTTATCGTATTTTATATTAATAATTTTCTCAGGTATTATATATCATATAATATTAAATAATTTTTTTAATAAATTAAATACTTTAATATTAATTATTTATTTTATTTATTTACTTTTCATTATAAGAGTTTTTTAATTTTATATAAATGTCATTTATTATTATTACTTTTTATTATTATTTTTTTTAATTATAATTTACATTTTTTATATAAATTTATATTTTATAAGATTTAATATAAATAAATAATAAAAATTATTTTATTTATCCTCCATATATTTAAAATTTTCAGCCTATATACCAAATCATTAATTTATTCCTTAATTATAATTAATCTTATTTTTTAAATATCCCATTTCTTTAAAAGATTTTTTAATAAATTATATCTTTTATATAAATGTAAATAAATTAAATTTTTAATTTTAAAAGATATTAATTTATATTTATTATTATATTATTACTTTAATTTTATAGCCGTAAAATTTATAATTGTTTTTACTTCTTATTAATATACTTTTTAAAATATTTTAAAATTAACGTTATTTATTAAGACTTTTAAAATAAATAAAATTAATTATAACTTAAAACTTAATATAACTTTATTTAAACTTTTATTTATTATTTATGATTTTACATTATTTATATTATATTATAATACTAGAATAATGTTAAATTATTTTATTTTTAATATTAAATAATAATATTTTAAGATAATTTTCATTTTTTAATTTTATTATTTTAATTACCCATTCATTTAAAAATAATATAACATTAATATTATTAAAATAATTTTTATTTATAAAAATAATATTTATTAAAACTTTAAGGTAAACTTTAGATTTTTATTTAATATAACTTTTAATAAAATTCTTTAGTTATATAATATTAATATTTTTAACATTTATTTAATTTATATTATTACATTATATTTTATATTTCCTAAAATTAAAATTATTTTTTTAAAAAATTTATATGTAGTAACTATTAATATATCGTAATAATTATATTAATTTATTATTTATAATATATTTTTTAAAAATATCTTAAATAATTTAATTATAAAATCTTAAATAATTATATAATATAATTATAACAAAGAATTTATAAATTATAACTTTTTATATAACTTACTTTTATTTATTTAATTTTCGTAACATTATAAATAATAATATATATATTTATAAATTTTTTATATTTATTTTTACATTTAAATATATTATAAATTATAAATCATTCATTTTATTTTAAAATAATATTTTACATTATATATTAATATTAATATTTCATATATATAATTTAATAAAATTATAAGCTTATGTTAATTTATAATTCTTATATAATATATTAAACCATTTTTTAACATATATTAATACCATTTAATTACATCTTTATTTCACATTTTTACTTTTTATAATATATTTAATAACTTTTTTAATTATTTATTTTTTTAATATTCATTTATAACCTTTTATTTAAATCGCTCATTAATTATCACTTCATATATTATATACACACATTTATTAAATACATTTTCCAATATTAATTTATTATTATCCGCTTTTTATTAATCGTAAAAATTAAACATAATTAATAAATATAATAACATATTAAACATTAAATTTAATTATCTTATAATATAATAAATATTTAAATTAAATTATAATAAATATATTAAAATTATTATAAATTTATTATTTATTTTATTTATATTAATTATTTATAAAAATTATTATGTAATAATTCCCTTTATCGTTTTATAATTTATAATTATTTAAATTTTTTTTTTATAAAATTATAATTAAATATAATTCATTTATATTATTTACATTAAACACGCCATTTTTAATTTTATTATTTTATATTTTAACTTAACTTTTATTAAAACTTTAAATATAAATAATATTAATTTAACTTTTATATTAATAAAATTTAATATTCCATCCCATTTTTTATTTAAATAAAAAATTATTATAATTAAACTATATTATTTTAATACATTTATTTTAATAAAAACATAATCGTTATAATCTTAATAAAATAAAATTAAAGGGTTAATAAGTTCCTTTTATATAATTTTAAACGTAAACTTTTTTTTATTTATTAAAGTAAATTTTATCCTCGTTATAAACTTTCATTAAATAAAAATTTTTAAAGATACCGTTTTTTTTTCCTTTATTATAATTAACATAATTATTTTTCAATCTTACAAGGGCTTAATTTTTTACTAATATTAAAGAATAAACTTTTTAAAATATCCTATCATTCCAATATATATTTTTAAATTAATTAATATTTTTAATATTTTTATTTTTTTTATAACTTTAATCCGTTTTTTTATTAATATTATATTATTTTTATTCATAATAAACCTTAATAACATAATAAATATATAATTTAAAAATAATTTCTTAAGTAATAAAATTAATTTAATGTTTTAAAATATATCGAAAATTTGGTTTAAATGATTAAAGTATTTGTTTTCCATATTTAAGAAAATTATAATATTATTAATATATGTTTTAATAAAAGATTTAAAAAAATATAACTTTTAATTTATAAACCGTTAATTAAAAGTTAATAAATTTTTAAATTTTATTAAAATTATATTAAATATTTTTAAGCCTTTTAAAAATATTATTATTATTTTATTTTTATCCTTAAAAATAATTAATAATTAATAATAAAATACGTAATTATTTATTATTAAAAAAAATTTTTTACCCTTTATTAATTAAATAATTTTTTTTTATCGTAATAAGGGATAAATATTTATTAAAATTACTTTATTTAAAGCTTATAAATTAATTATAACCTTTCTTTTTTTTTTTTATTAATTATTTTTTAAATTATAAAATAAAAATATTTAAAAAAAATAACTCTTTTTATTTATTTTATTTTAATTTTATTATACATATTATTAAAAATTTCGTTAAAAAATTTCTTATTTTCCATATTTAATAAATACATTTATTTTAATTTATACATTTTTTCTTAACCTTTAATTAAATTTATTATTATTTTTTTTTTTTTAAGTAAATTAATTATACTTTTATCCGTTTATATATTATAACTTTTTATTAACTTAATTAATTTCATATTAAACTTTTAATTCATTACGTAATAATATACGTTATTTTATATAATTATTTCAAATATACGTTTTAATTTTATAATATTTAAAATCGATAGTTTCATTTCTTTAAACTTTTTTATTTTTTATAATATATTATAAATATTATTTACCATTTTATTTTTTATTATTAATACGTTATAAATATTATTTTTTAAATTAAACTTATTATTAAAAAAAAATTTTACATTATTATTATTATTATATAATATTATTATTTAAATTAAATTTACTTTTTTTTATAATATTTTAAAATATCCGTTATTTATTATTTTTTATATATTTTTTATATATTAATATTAATATATAATTATTATATCGTTAATATTATTTATATAAATAATATTTTTTATTAATATTATATTATAAAAACTATATATTATATTTAAGAAATCCGGAATAAACTTAAAATTTTTTCCCTTAAAAAAATTAATATAATTTATAAAAATTAATATAAATATATATATTAATATTTTTATTTAATTTTTAATAATTATTTTTTATTTTATTATTTATAATTTTCGGTAATATTATATTAAGATTTATATTTTCGGATAATTTAAAAACATTATAATATTTTTTTTATAATTAATTATTATTTAAATTTATTTTAAAAACTTATTATTTAATAATATATTAAATTTAAATCTTTTATTATTTATTTATATATTAATTAATATTTATATTAATATTAATTAATTATTATTATTTAATATATATATATATAAATAAAACTTTACTTTTTTTTTTATTTTAAATATTCCGGATATAACGTTTTATATATTTATTAATTAATTTAAAATATATATTTTATAATCTTTAATAAATTTATCTAACCATTTTCGATTAACTATTATATTTAAAACTTTATTATTTACGTATATTATTAATTTATTACTTATGTTATTAATTATTTTAAACTTTATATTAATATATTTTTTTAACATTATATTATTCCGCGTGTTAAAAGTAAAATTATAAATCGGGATATTTATTATTTCTTTTATTATTAAATTATTATTAATAATTATTAATTTATATTTTTTTTCCACTTTATTAATGGCATTATTTAATTCGGATAATTATTTTTCATTAAATAAAATATTTATTTTTAATTTTTAAAGTTTTTTACTAATTTAAGGTTAAGTAAAATATTTATTTTTAATTTCTTTAATATATAAAAAAATATATTAATTTATTTATTAAATTTAATTAATAAAAATTTATTAATTAAATCGACGTGTTTTCCGTAACGAATAACTTAATTAATTAAATTTTAGTAGCGTGTATTTATTAATATATATATATTTAAAATAATTACTTTTAATAATAAAATATTTCCTACATTTACGGTAAATAAATTAAATATTTAATATATTATAAATATTTAAATATTTAAAATAATTATATTTATTAAATTCGTTTTTAATTTTAAACTTTTCGTACTTTTCCATTAAAAAATATTTTTTTTTATTTAGTTTCGTTTTTTTTTTTTACAAGTATTATAATTTATTTTATATTTTATTAAATTCATTAAATATATTTTATTATTAAATCGTTTATTATTTTTAACTTAAAGTTTAAATCGATTATAAGGTTAACCATTAGTCCGATATTTATTATAATTTTTATATTAATAAATTTATTTATTATATTTATTTTTATAATAATTTTATAACTTTCCGTATCCCCGGCACCCGTTATTACGTTAACATTTATTTCGTCCACGCCGATCGTTTTAATTATTTTAACCGTTCTAACTATAATTCCGATTATCGTTACGGTTATATTATAAATAATATCGGTTATTTCCGCCATTATCATTTAATTTAAATTACTTTCCATAATATACGTTAAAAACATCGAAACTTTTACCCGTATCCTCGACATTATTCGTAATCTTTATTAATAATTTATTATTTAATAAAAGTTTTTTAATTAAACGTTTTTATAATGTTAATTTTTTTATTTTTAAATTTTTCTTTTTTATAACAAGTAATTAATTTCGCCAAGCTTTTTATTAATCGCTTAAATACTTTAAGTATTTTTTTAATAACATGTTTTTTATTAATCGCGTTATTAAAACGCGGAAATTATTATTAAAAATATTATAAATAATTAATAAATATTAAGTTAATAAGTTTATTTATAATGTTTAATAATTCCGCATTATTTTTATAACTTATTTTTTTATTAATTTATTACGTAAATAATTTTTTTTAATAAAACGAATTTTCCGTAAAAATTTTAATACGTTTATTTTATTAATTTTATAATACTTAAATAATTATCGAAGAATATATTTAATATTTCCGGTTATTTAAATCCGATTTATTTATAATAATAATATTATTTATTATTATTACGTTAAACCTTTAAAAAATTAAAAAAACTTTTACGTAATAATTTTTTTTTTTATTTCGGTTATTTATATTACTTTTATAAAATTAATAAATAAATAAATATTTTTTTATATAATATTTTTTTTAATTATCATATAATTTTTAAGCTTATATAATGTTAATAAATTTAATTAAAAAAAACCGATATTATATATATTTTATTTATTTCGGTTATATGGGTTTTAATTATTAAGGAATTTTTTTAATAAATTTAATATTTATATTATATTATTAATTTAATATCCGTTACGCACGGGCGGGTTAATTTTTTTTTTATTATTTAATATATTATTATTATTTATTTACGTGTTTTTTAATAATATTATATTAAATTATATATTATTATTAATTATTTAAGTTATTATAGATTATATGTTATAATTAATTATTTAAGTTATTATAAATTATATATTATTATTATTAATTTAAGTTGTTATGGATTATATGTTATTATTAATTATTTAAATTATTTTCGAAAAAGTTTTAACGTTAATTTAATGGATTTACGGTAATAAGATTAATAATTTTTTATATAAACCCGGTTTAATAAATTATAAAAGGTTTTCCGGTAAGTATTATTATATATTAATATTTAAAAAAAAGTTTATTTTAAAATATATTAATTATTTTATAAATTAATATAATATTAAAATTAATAATAATATTTATTTTAAATAAAATAAAGTAAATAATAATAATTTTTATATATATTATTAAAATATTATAAGGTTTAAAATTATTATCCGATTATTTATTATTAAGGAATTAAATATTAAAATATTAAATATTTATTTATTTAATATAGTTAATATATTTAATGTTAATAAATTATTTAAAGTAAAAAATTATATTATTAATATTAAAAAAATTATTTATATTTAATTAGAAAGATATATACGTTTTATATGTTATAATTAAATAAGATTTAATTTAATATTTTTTTTTTTATTTTTAAGTTTATGTTTAAAAAAAAATCTTTATATTATAATAATAAAAAAAATTTTTATAAGTATTAATATTAATAAATATATTAAAATTAAATCCGAAAGTAATATATTTAATAATTGTTTTAATTTTTAATATAAGAGTATTTATTATATTTATTTAAATAAAAATAATTTTTATAATAATTATATTAATTTTTATATAAATTTTAATGGTTTAAATTTTAATAATTATTATATAAATTTTAATAATTATTATATTAGTTTCGATTTAAATTCATATATTAATTTATAAGTTAATCCGTAATTATCGGTAGGAAATTTATTCGTTAACGAAGATTTTAATAATAATAATTTAATAACATTACTTAATATAAAAAAAAATTTATATTTATTTATAATTTATTTAAAGTTATATATTAAAAAAGATTTTAAAAAATTCCTTATATTTTAATTAATATTTATAATTTTAAGTTTATAATTTACTTTTTTTAATATTTAAATATAAATGAAAATTAAATTTTTTTTTATAGCGTTTATATTTTTTATTTATTTTAAATTATTTTAATCACGGAAAAAAATAATAATTTAAAAAACTTATTTATTTACTTTTAATGTTATTTATTAAAATAAACTTCGAAAAATGTTAAAATAAAATTTAAAATAAATTAAATAATAAACACGACATAAATAAATAAATATTAAATTAAATATTAAATTAAATATTAAATTAAATTTTAAGTAAAAATAAAATAAAAAAATAAAAAAATAAATTATTTAAAATAAAAATAATTAAAAATTAAAGTTATTTAAATTTTTTAATAAAAAATTTTTTTTTATTTATATTATTAATATAAACGGATAATTAAATAAAAGAAAAAAGTTATTACTTAAATATAAATTATAAGCTTTTTCTAAATAAATTTTAAAAATTAAATACCCCCGAAAAAAATAAAAAAAAATATTATTAATTATAATAATTTATTTATAAAAATTAAAGTTAAAATTATTATTATATTAAATTAAAAATTTTATAACTTATAAAATTATAAAAAATTATTATATATTAAATTAATTAAACTTATTAAATTAATTATTC